>NC_084915.1:17985212-18235212 GCF_949316345.1 Pungitius pungitius
AGTAGTTCTGAGGCCACAAGTTCTCCATCTTGGATTAAGGCCCAAGAGATGCCGCATACGCCTCAGCTGGAGACCTGTCAATCACCGTAAACCCCGCCCTAAAGCCTCATTTTTTCATTTTTTACTCTACATCAGGGGTGTCAAACTGATTTCAGGCCAGATACTCCCCACTTCGACCGAAGTATTTACAATGTTCACTGAGGGAATAAATCAAGAGAGAAGTAGAGTCATTTCCTCATAGACGTCTATGGGAGCAGAGGAGTCGCCCCCTGCTGGTCATTACACAGAAGTAGAGTCATTTCCTCATAGACGTCTATGGGAGCAGAGGAGTCGCCCCCTGCTGGTCACTACACAGAAGTAGAGTCATTTCCTCATAGACGTCTATGGGAGCAGAGGAGTCGCCCCCTGCTGGTCACTACACATAAGTAGTCATTTCCTCATAGACGTCTATGGGAGCAGAGGAGTCGCCCCCTGCTGGTCACTACACAGAAGTAGAGTCATTTCCTCATAGACGTCTATGGGAGCAGAGGAGTCGCCCCCTGCTGGTCACTACACAGAAGTAGAGTCATTTCCTCATAGACGTCTATGGGAGCAGAGGAGTCGCCCCCTGCTGGTCACTACACAGAAGTAGAGTCATTTCCTCATAGACGTCTATGGGAGCAGAGGAGTCGCCCCCTGCTGGTCACTACACAGAAGTAGAGTCATTTCCTCATAGACGTCTATGGGAGCAGAGGAGTCGTCGCCTGCTGGTCACTACACAGAAGTAGAGTCATTTCCTCATAGACGTCTATGGGAGCAGAGGAGTCGCCCCCTGCTGGAGATATTAATATTGGTGCAAATATACATTTGTGCATTTTGTTCTTCTTACTCTGAAGCTGGTGGACTGCTAGCGTTTTCAGGGGTCAGGTGGTACATTAGTGGACATGTTTTTCCCAGATGATGGGGGGGGGGGGGGGTTTCTGGTCCATGTGTTAATGTCGTTGTTAAAGCCCAGAGAAGGGAGAGGGAGGAATTCCCTCTTCAACAGGTTTCCTTCGAAAGGAGCTCGGCCAATGCGTCAAATGCGTTTCCTACCTTTGTTTCATGGAGGAGGGGGGCGAACCCCCCCCCCCCCCGTGCCCACAGATTGTGTCCATGGGAACCTTTGTCTCATTAAACTCCATCAGAAGGTCGCAGTCAAACGACCCACAGCGCGTCCTCTGTGAGGGGGAGCGAGGACAAAAGAAAAGATGCCCACGACGCTGGAAACAAGAAGCGAGGAAGAAGAGGTGGCCTTGAGGGGGGGGGGGGGGGGGGGCGTTTAGAATATGGTTAATATGTTTGGTCTCAGGAAGTAATAAAGCATGTTTTATCATTTTTGAGTGAGTGTGTGTGTGAGACGTGATGAGCATCTTTCAGGGACAAACAACAAAAAACTAGAGCAACTGTGCACAGCATTGTGGTCTGTGTGTGTCTGTGTGCGTCTTTGTGTGCGTGTGACACTGTAGGCGTTGCACACACAGGGTGTGCATGTGGGAAACACTGTATGCACACCCAGGGACGGATGAAAGGGTAAAGGGTGGGCGGGCAGGAAGTGAAGAACAAACGACACACATGTGATTTATCAGAGGGGGCACAGATATCGGGTCAATTGGAGGGAGAAAGTGGCGGCGAGGCTGATGTGTTTAGGGGGGGGTCGGGGGGGGGGGAGGAGGAGAAGACTGCAGCAGCGGAAGGGAGGCAGCAGCAAACAGTGAGAAGCACAAACCGCGCTGCGTGCACCTGGTAGAACAAAACCACAACTCCACTCGATGCGCACACTCGACACCTCGAGAACGCCGTTAACTGTTTCACCGCCGCGCTCAGACCCTCACACCTCCAGACCCCCAGACCCTGAGAACCTCACACCTCCAGACCCCCAGACCCTGAGACCCTGAGAACCTCACACCTCCAGACCCTCACATCCAGCGTCTCATTCTCCAGACGACAACAACAACAAGTGGATCGGTTTGAAGAAACCGGCATCGTCTGCACGGCAAAATCACTCTTGTTTTATTCCGAGTGATACAGCCACTCTAAAATGTTAGTTTCTTTTTAATGAATATCAGATAGCAAACATGAGGAGGATGTTGCTCAAGAATCAGCACATTTCATCTTCCTGCCGCTTCGTAAGTGAGTCATTGAAAGGACACGGCTATTTAGTTTTTAGCCTCTCAAGGAGACACTCTTCATTATTAGAAAAACTAAGGGTTGATTTAGATTTTATCCAAAGCAACTTACAATAAGTACATTTCAACCATAAGGAAACAAACTCAAAAGGACAAGAAACAACAACGTGTCATTTAATTAAATAACCCGATTTAACTACATTTTACACAAAAAAAACCCTAAAAGATTAATTCAAATCGACAGAATTATACTTTGGTGTCATCACATCAGTTCAATTAATGAACTGCTAATAAACCGTCGTATTCAATAGTGACAAAAGTATCAGAGCTCTGACACAGACTGTGCCTCTCTGTGGGTTTGTGTTTGTTGTGTACAGTTAGATGAGCTTAAGCCTGTTGTGGTTTACCATGGAAAAAAAGGCCTTGAGTGTCATTGTCACCTGAAGAGCGCACACACACACACACACACCTCCCTCATGTGTGCTGCTCCGTGTTGGTGGAAAACTTGAAGCTCAACTTGCTGAACTGCGTCTCCTTTTTTCACCGCTTTAAGCAGAGATCGTTTCTGCAAAAAAGAATCCAAGCTGCGACGGAAACCAAACAGGCGCCGCGGCTCTGGATGAGTTTGAGATGTTTGATAAGAGGAACGACAACGTGTTCCACATGAACCTCTCCGCTCGTCTACCAGGCAAAGGCCCCCGAAATGAAGACACCCCTCCTCCGACGTTAGGGTTCGGTCTCACGCGTTGCATGAAAGAAGCGATCGGAGCGTCCAGCGAGGTCCAAACACCGAGCCATCAGAACAGAATGACTGGCGGTAAATGACACCAAAGAGCAACGCGGGAAACAGCAGCCGCCTTGAGGCTGTTCAAGGATTCCATCTTGTGTCGTCTTGTGGTGCAGCAGATTCCTCCCTTTGGGCTCCGGGACGCTTCGTGGTCTGATGTCCTCTTTTCTGCTGATCATCAAACACCAAACAATCGCACCAGCAGACTGTTAACGGCTAATAATCTGCCATCAAACATGGCTGCCACGGTGGCACGTCAGTACCCCCCCCCCCCCCCCCCCCATGTCTGCTGCTGTGCCGCCATCGATGGGGGCGGAGCTAGAGGGCTGCTGATGGTTAGCCGCTTGGCGCCGCGACAGAGCCGAGGCCCGGGAACAATTATGTTCTTCTTAGGAGGAATGCAGCCGAGTGAGTGAGTGTGTGTGTGTTGGGGGGTTCCGGGGGGGGGGGGGGGGGGGGACGCCACATATTTACATTACAAAATCACAACTAAACAATTCAGCCGACCACAGACGCAAACATCAGACGGGGAGGGATGATGGAGGGGTGATGGAGGGGTGATGAAGGGGTGATAGAGGGATGATGGAGGGATGATGGCGGGGTGATGAAGGGGTGATGGAGGGGTGATGAAGGGGTGATAGAGGGATGATGGAGGGATGATGGAGGGGTGATGGAGGGGTGATGGAGGGGTGATGAAGGGATGATGGAGGGATGATGGCGGGGTGATGAAGGGGTGATGGAAGGATGATGGAGGGGTGATGAAGGGGTGATGGAGGGGTGATGAAGGGGTGATGGGGGGGTGATGGAGGGGTGATGGAGGGGTGATGGAAGGATGAGTAGAAGAAAGCAGCCATGGATTGATGGCTGGATGAGTGACAGGAATGAAGTCATCATGGAGAACCATCCAGTGGTTTCCTTTGATTTGCTTCAACAAGAAGCCGCTTTGTGAAACATGTGAATCTGTTAGTAATAAAAGTCCATATTGTTTATATTTCAGCTGAATTATTTGTTTTTGTGACACTTGAGAGTAATTCCAGGCAGGTATTTAGTTTTCGGTGGGGGTGGGGGGGTCTGAGGAGCGTTGAAGAAGCTGGTTTAAAGGCCCCGAGCAGTGGAGACAGACACTTTATTTTGGGTGATAATTACACAGCGAGGGCAGGTCACCATGTCATTAGTTCAGATGATCGATAGCAGAGTATCAACCCCCCGCAGGGCAGGCGCTCTGTTCAAAGAACCCACAGGCCTGCCCTGCTCTGTGTGTGTGTGTGTGTGGGGGGGGGGGGGGGGGGCAAACACACAGAGGGACACGCACACTCAGCTGACTCTTAAAGTCCTGCATGTTCCCAAATAGACTTCAGGACGTAGAATAAACTCACATAAATACACACGCGTTACGGTGGTAATGCTCCTGAACACAACCCCCCCCCCCCCACGGGGCCTGTGGTAGAAACGCTCCGGCTGTGTCCTGGAGGAGCTCCAGGTGTGGTCAGCGGGACGGCAGCGCCCTCAATGCCGTCCTTTTTAAACATAGTCTATATTTTTATATATATAAACATATATATTTAAATAGTACTAGTCAAAAGTTTGGACACATTTTAGCATTCAAGTCAACGATATATATATATATGTATATTTATATATATATACATAAATGAAATGAACGTAGTCATGACGTCCCGCATTGGTTTGTCGACCGCCATCTTGGATTACGGTTTCGTCATTGTTGTTGTTTTTAAACCAATGAACAGAAGTTTCCATATTTGGAATGTGGAGGGAGGCTGAAGCTTCGCCGGGCTATATGGTCCGTTAGAGACCTGTCAATCATTGTGTAGCCCCGCCCTAAAGCATCCCCTGCTTCATGGTCTGTTTGACTCTAAATGGACCATCATTCACTAAATGAACATCATGCTGCATTGAAGGAGATCGAGACCATAAACTCATGTTTACAATGTTTACTGAGGGAATAAATCAAGAGAGAAGTAGAGTCATTTCCTCATAGACGTCTATGGGAGCAGAGGAGTCGCCCCCTGCTGGTCACTACACAGAAGTAGAGTCATTTCCTCATAGACGTCTATGGGAGCAGAGGAGTCGCCCCCTGCTGGTCACTACACAGAAGTAGAGTCATTTCCTCATAGACGTCTATGGGAGCAGAGGAGTCGCCCCCTGCTGGTCACTACACAGAAGTAGAGTCATTTCCTCATAGACGTCTATGGGAGCAGAGGAGTCGCCCCCTGCTGGTCACTACACAGAAGTAGAGTCATTTCCTCATAGACGTCTATGGGAGCAGAGGAGTCGCCCCCTGCTGGTCACTACACAGAAGTAGAGTCATTTCCTCATAGACGTCTATGGGAGCAGAGGAGTACAAATATACATTTGTGCATATTGTTCTTCTTACTCTGAAGCTGGTGGACTGCTTGCGTGTCAGGGGTCAGGTGGTACATTAGTGGACATGTTTTTCCCACTGGTTCTGGTCCATGTGTTAATGTCGTTGCCCAGAGAAGGGAAAGGGAGGAATTCCCTCTTCAACAGGTTTCCTTCGAAAGGAGCTCGGCCAATGCGTCAAATGCGTTTCCTACCTTTGTTTAGGAGTCATTTTCATAGACGTCTATAGGAGAAGAGGAGTCGCCCCCCTGCTGGTCACCACACAGAATGCACCTCTCGGACAGGTTTTCCATGAGCTTCAGATAGACCTAAAGTTGGTCCTTTCGTCACCCCTGCACTTCTCAAAGCCGTCTTCCCGCCGTCGGCCGCCCCCCCCCCCCCCCGGGCGGGTCAAGCCCGGCGGCCAGCGCGCCTCTTCCCCCTCGTCTCCTCCTTTGAGTTCCTGGAGATAAAAGCAGCTGGCGCAACATCAAATCAATATGCCCATCAATGCGAACATCTCGTGAAGATTAAAGTCCCTCGGACCCGGAGTGGGAGGTGGGAGGCTGATAAAGACCCTCGGCCCACGGAGCGAGACGTTTAATTGAAGGGAGCCGGATGAAAAGATGTAATGGAGCTGCTGGTCTTTGTGTTCGTCCATTAGTGCGAGTTCCAATGTCTAAATATTTATCAACTCTAGCATTTCAGTTATTTATCCTCCTTTTTAAACATACATTCACCACTTTATCTGCTGCTGAACCTTTCTGTCTCTGCAGCTTTCTTTTGAGGTTTTTCTACTTTTCTGTCCTTTACCACGTTGTCCTTCGTCTCTTTATCCCCCCCCCCCCCCCCCCCCCCCCCCCTCCTTCAAATGTTCTGTTTGATCCGTTAAGAGGCGCCACGCACATATCTGATGAACAACATGGTCACAATGTCCAACACCATACAGCACATCCATCCTTCTTAGTACATCCATGTCATTCCGTTGGAACTAATGTTCACAACACAAATGTCCACGAAGCCGAGCTGCAAATAAAGAGACGATCTGCATTGGTAGTAAACATTTCTGATATGAGAGTTTTTTCTTATATATTTTAGTGCAAAACAATTTTCATTTTTCTAGTTGCAGCAAAGTGAGTTTGATGCTTTTTGTGGATGGAACCGGGTCATTTTAAATATTTTTGATGCATCACTCAACAGAAATGTTCATCATTAAATTGATTTCTAGCTGCATTTAGATATTTTAATAGTCTTTCATTGGTCACATTACTCCGAGCCCCCAGAATCAGAACCAGCAACTTATTCAAGGGACAAAAATGAAACTTCAATCTCAGCTCACTGGAGCTCTGCATGCATCCCTTCAGAACCACTTGTCACAACCACCAACCCCCCCCTAAATGAGAGCAGCATGTGGGGGGGGGTGTATAGCTGGGGCACGTACCAGCCGTGCGAGGAGACCACAGGCCGGGGCCGAGCGGCTCCTTGTGGTTGTGGGTCGGGTCCGCTCTGAAGCCACATCAAGAGGCTCAACCCCCCCCCCACCCCCCCCCCCACAGGAACACAACATCTCTGGAGAGAATTTCTTCCTGACGAGTCGGGGCGCATTTGAGGTGGAACGTATTATAATGTGGAGGTCAAAGGTCACCGTGAGCCAGAGCAATAGGAGGTCAAAGCATCGCTAACGATGTCGTCTGCGAGATCAGCTTGGAACTCTTCTTCTTCTCTTCTTCTCTTCTACTCTTCTACTACTCTTCTTCTACTACTCTTCTTCTTCCACTCTTCTTCTTCTACTCTTCTTCTTCTCTTCTTCTACTCTTCTTCTTCTCTTCTTCTCTTCTACTCTTCTACTACTCTTCTTCTTCCACTCTTCTTCTTCTACTCTTCTTCTTCTCTTCTTCTACTCTTCTTCTTCTCTTCTTCTCTTCTACTCTTCTACTACTCTTCTTCTTCTACTCTTCTTCTTCCACTCTTCTTCTACTCTTATTCTACTCTTCTTCTTCTGCCCTTCTTCTGCTCTACTTCTACTCTTATTCTTCCACTCTTCTTCTGCTCTTCTTCTACTCTTCTTCTACCGTTCTACTCGCACACGGCGGGCCGACATCCTCCTCTGCAGGTCGACTGTTTGTCTTTTCTGTTTTCTGTCTGTCTTCTCTCTGCTTAAACGGGCAGCTCTGTAACTCGAGCCATTCAAACACACAGTGAACATATGCATGATCCTGCGGGGGGGGGGGGGGCAGGGGGTTCTGGGGGGGGGACAGTCGGTCGGCTCTAGAGGGCAACCTGAAGAAACAGTGAACGCACCAGAGCTCTGCAGCTGGGTGACAGTAACTGACTTCAGGCGTTACCCCCCTGCCCCCCCCCCCTCCATCCTCCCCGGAGACGGAGCCAAACCACTTGTGGTGGAAACCACTCATGACCATGAACGAGAGGCGGGCTGTTTTTCCAGGTGTTTGGACCAGACTCCAGAAGTTTATCGGCTCAGAAGCTGAAAGGAGTCTTATAACATTCAATTTATTCATTTTCCTCTTCAGCAATGAGACGTCCTCTGAAAGCCTTCAGCTTCAGACCTTCAACGGGTTTATTTTGGTCTGCTGAGGTCACCGGGGGGCTCGGCTCCGGTCCGGCATGGAGAGACTTCTGTTTCCTGATCTATCAATCGTTTCGTTCTGTTTGGAAAATGAAAGTGAACGTTGGGGGAGAATTTGGTTTTTTTGGGTACCGCGACCCTGCGGCTCAGGATGCAGCGCTTTGGTTGCCAGGGTTACGGTTAGTTTTTCCTTACTTGTAGTGCGCTGGTGTGAGAGAAAGAGAGAGGGTGAAAGAATTAATCAGACTGAATGAATTAGGACATGAAAGGAGAGACGGGGCAGCATCCACCAGCTCCCCATCTACACCTCCATCCTTTCCCTCCATCTACACCTCCATCCTCCATCTACACCTCCATCCTTTCCCTCCATCTACACCTCCATCCTCCATCTACACCTCCATCCTTTCCCTCCATCTACACCTCCATCCTCCATCTACACCTCCATCCTTTCCCTCCATCTACACCTCCATCCTCCATCTATACCTCCATCCTTACCCTGCATCTACACCTCCATCCTCCATCTACACCTCCATCCTTTCCCTCCATCTACACCTCCATCCTCCATCTACACCTCCATCCTTTCCCTCCATCTACACCTCCATCCTCCATCTACACCTCCATCCTTACCCTGCATCTACACCTCCATCCTCCATCTACACCTCCATCCTTTCCCTCCATCTACACCTCCATCCTTTCCCTCCATCTACACCTCCATCCTGCATCTACACCTCCATCTACACCTCCATCCTTACCCTGCATCTACACCTCCATCCTCCATCTACACCTCCATCCTTTCCCTCCATCTACACCTCCATCCTGCATCTACACCTCCATCTACACCTCCATCCTTACCCTGCATCTACACCTCCATCTACACCTCCATCCTTTCCCTCCATCTACACCTCCATCCTCCATCTACACCTCCATCCTGCATCTACACCTCCATCCTCCATCTACACCTCCATCCTGCATCTACACCTCCATCCTCCATCTACACCTCCATCCTGCATCTACACCTCCATCCTTTCCCTCCATCTACACCTCCATCCTTTCCCTGCATCTACACCTCCATCCTGATCAGATTCACATTTCCTCTTGTGTTTCTCTTCTTCTCAAACAATACGTTCATCTTGTTGATGTATTTTCTGAATCATTAAGAGCACAAATCCACTTGTTTCGTGTCCAGAACAACTTTTATCTTTTCATCTTCCAGTGGTCTTCTCTTTATTTCAAGAGGACTTAATTGGCAGCAAGAGCAGAAGCAAATCAGAGCGTTTGAGTTCATTTCCATTAACTTTGTCAAAATAAACGTCTATGACGGAGTTCATTGACTCTTTCTCAATAAGTGGTGCAACATGGAAGAAAACTTTCATGTATTATAAAAGGTTAGAAAGCATTAGTATAAAAATATTTAACCGGACTTTTTCTGACAAAGAAAAATTCTGAAAACCGCCCGGGGTCAAGATTATATGGATAGAAACATCAAAGCAGCAGATAAGACAGAGAGCAGAGCGCACGTGAAGCGGCTTGCATATAGTCGCCACTTGGTCGTGTTTCACCTGGCTGCTTACGCAGGTGGAACAAGAGAGAAAGGTCAAAGGTCAAAGTACGCTGCTTTACTAAGTGAACCCAAACAAAGAATAACTTCTGGAATCAATGTTGTGTGTGAACGTTACTATGCACACACACACACACACACACACACGCACACACACACACACACACGCACACACACACACACACACAGTTTCTGTCGGTAACGAGCAGCGGTCACTGATTCATCATGGCCGTCCTCCAGATGTTCCAGTGGTGTGTGGCAGCAGTGTGTGTGTGTGTGTGTGTGTGTGTGTGTTTGCGTGTCCTCACCGCTGGGCGCGTCCCTGCATACATGCATTCATGCATGCGTATGAGTATTTGTGTGTTTGTGTGTAATTGGGGAGTGGGCGGGCTTGTTGGGGTGGGGGGCGGGGGGGGTGTTTGGCCTTTTTTTAAACATAGCTGCGTTGTTATGGTTACCGGGGCCTTTGATGTCGCCAAAACCTCCAACTAAGAGGCCCTCATTTTGGGCTCCTGACTCGGGAGAAGGCAATGACTTCCAGATTGGGAGCCCGACCCGCAGCTCCAGAGCGACTGGCGGGGGGGGCTCCCGGGGGGACCAGAGGGTCACCCCAGTGGGAGTGAAGGGGGGGAGGGGGGGGTCCACATAGAACCACAAAGCTCTGGACTTAAGGAAGTGGATTTGGGTTAAAAATGTAAAAAGTGCAGATTTCAAATGTGTTTGAACTTTTTACATATTTCAAAGAGAACGTCGTAGTTGGTGGGATATCGTTTTGTGCAGTGCAGACACACCTTCCAGCAGGATGTAAATAATCAATAATTTCTGTATTTCTGCGGCGTGTAAAGGTCGTCTAAATCATAAAAATCACACGACATCCTATAAATTCTTCAAAGCCGGAGACCTTTTCTTCTCAGACTCTTATTAATCATATACATGTTTTTCTTAGTCATACAGGACGGTTTCAGGCTCCGCCAAGTAGTTCAGGTATTTCCCACCGTCACACACACACACACACACACACACACACACACACACACACAGACACACACACACAGACACACAGACACACACACACACACACACACACACACACACACACACACACACAGACACAGACACACACACACAGACACACATACACACACACACACACACACACACACACACCGTCACACACACACACACACACACACACACACACACACAGACACAGACACACACACACAGACACACAGACACACACACACACACACACACACACACACACATACACACACACACACACCGTTCTCTGGAGTCCATCATATCATACAGATCTAATATAAATATAGTGTCACTATAACAGTTTCTGTCCTCTGGGAGATTCTTGTTTCTTTCTTTCTCTCCTTTTCTCTTCTGCACTTTCACTCTGTGTGCAGCTGTGGGGGGTTTTATGATCGCGTGTGTGTCTGTGTCTGTGTCTGTGTGTGTGTCTGTGCGTGTGTGTGTGTGTCTGTGCGTGTGGTTATTCCACATGTAGGGTGGTAATCCTGACCTCTGACCCATCAGACGCCTTATTGTACATCTGTTTCTCTGAGGGGGGAAATGAAAGCCTTGTGTGGGATAAATGTCCCGACGGCTCGGTGCTGCTCCTCTAGAACAACGTGACGTTACGTTGGTTCAAACATCTCTGGAACCTGGAATCATCCTTCAATGTGAACCAATCAATTCCCCTTTATTAGTGTAAACACGGTTATTTAATTGATCTCGTCCACGCGGAGCCACGAGACAGAAGGAGAGCGTGAAATTTAAGATTAAAGACATTTCACTCAAAAGCCCCCGTGGGGGGGGGGGACAAAAGGCAGGGTGCTTTAATTTCCGCTTTAAATGTAAAAAGAGATGCATCTGCTAAGTGTGTCATCTGGAAACTAAAGAATACATTAGAGGTGTTTTATCAGCAGTGTGTGTGTGTGTGTGTGTGTGTGTGTGTGCGCTCACAGCATGCAACCACGTTGCTTTGCACAAGCGTGTGTGTGTTTGTGTGTGTGTGCGTCAGGGTCAAGGTGGAGGGCCGTCGTTACAAACAAGTGATGTCTGAGATCCCATTAACTCTTATTTCTGTTCAAATAGAGCAGATAAAAGGCAGCAACAATATGGTCACGAATCAAAGGCCTTTCAAGTGAAATTAGACAACAGAGAGACGGCGTCCTGACGCACTTAAAACAAAAAAAGGTGTCAATATCTGATTGTCATTTTTAAAGTAATTGCGTCTTTGAAGTAATTACATCTTTGATGTGGCCAACAAACAGAAGATGCATTATGCAGCTTTATCCTGCTTACATGATCAATGATTCCTTATTAATGTGTACGGGCCTCTCTAAACCGATAATGTGCACTAAAGACACAAAACCCTAAAGCTCTCTGTGTCACCTAAAGACACAGACATGTCGGGGGGGGGGGGGGGGGGACTAGCCTCCAGTCACACTCACTTGGGCCCTCAAAAAAAATCAGAAAAAAAATCACTGATGAAAACCTTCCATTTACTAATGATTTGTTCTACAAACTTATTACGATTTAGGCCTCCTGTAAGTTAAAGGCTCGGTGAACTTTTCCCTCCTGTGTGTGTGAGTCTGTGTGTGTCTGTGTGTGTGTGTGTGTGTGTGTGTGTGTGTGCACCTGAACATATCTGTTACTCCCTATTGCCAGAAACAAAGCTGCAAGTTTCCGTGTTCAGAGACGTGTTTTTTGATCTTTTGTGTGTGTGTGTGTGTGTGTGTGTCCTTTGCATGCATGTACACGCTTGTCAGTTGCAGCTACGGTAATTATGTGTGCGCTGTGTGTGTGTGTGTGGCGGGGGGGAAGGGAGGGGGATTTCTTATTCCTTTCCTTCTCTTTTTTTATATTTTTAAATACAGTGTGGTGGATAATGAGGGGGTTAAATGAGGGCTCTCAGTCAGCCTCCCTCAGTGTGTGTAAAAGAAGGAAGGCGCAGCGAAAGCCACTTCAAGGCCGGCTAATTACCCGAGGATGAGAGCAACCATACATCCAATCTGCGGCTGTAATGTTTCAGCGCCGACCTCAGCACGTGAAACGCAGTCACCGCTGCACAGATGTGTGTGTGTGTGTGTGTGTGTCCGTATGTGCGTCTGCACCGTAGGCGAGGTGTGATTTGCGTGCGCGTACATCCCGTCTCAGCTCTCTGTGTGTTTCATGGAACAGGTCAAAGCTCATTTGCATATCTGCACAGTTTTTGGGATTTTCCCTGCAGAATGTCATGTTTCCTTCTCCCAGGACGCGGCGCCGTGACCCGACGTAGGCAGCAACACTCGTTATGAGTATGGCGGTGATGTGGGCTACTGGTTAGCGTGAACTTTACACCGTTCTGTGCCCTCAGTGGCCTGCTGAGGAGGACGAGGGTCTGAGGAGGACGCTCTTCCTCTCATTTCTCACACCAGCAACACCTGACTCATCAACTTCATCATATGTCTTTAATCCACATCGAGTTTAAAGTATTAAAGTCTTCTCCCGCGATGTGTCCCCACCAGGCTCCGCCCGCGAGCTGCTCCTTCGGCCTGTAACAAACACACACGACTTATCTCCACCCCCCCGCCCCCCACGCTCACCCGACGCCGCCCCCCCCCCCCCGTGCTTTTTGTTTCCACGGCTCGACGCGTTCAGAGCGGTGAGGGCGGTTTGATCTTAGCTCTGAGGCTAGCCGCATAGCGTGCACGTGAGGCTGTGTGTGTGCACGTGGGAGGAGATGTGGATGGATAGGAAGGAGTGTGTGTGTGTGTGTGTTTTAATGTGGAGTGAAGCGTGTGGAAGCTCTGCCTTTAAGTGATAAGGTATTCACTTTGTAACTCAGCAGGAGGCCCCTGTGCAGAGAGTATGTTACACACACACACACACACACACACGTCCATCTCTAATGTACAAAATAAAATAAGTTTTCTCAGAAATATTCATAAACTTTGAAATCATGGTTTTCAAAGACTTAACATGGCTCAGAGACACACACACACACACACACACACTGAGCGGCCTCCCAGGCAGCACGCCGCTGTGACACGTGGCGTGTCAGCGGCGTGCTGCGAGCATTAGCAACAAGTTATTGAGAGCCATTTGTAAACAGAAAGATGAAAGCAAACAAGCTCCATGGGATCATCAAAGGGTTATCGATGAAGACCCGACCCCCTCCCCCTGCTCCTGGCATCCACCTCCACCCTTCTCCTGCTCAACCTTCCCCTCCCCTCCTCCTTCTCCTGCTCCAGCCCTCCTCTTCTGCCCCTCCTGACATCCACCTCCTCCCCTCCTCCCCCTAAAGTCCAGCCTGTGTGTTCCAATCAAGCCTTAAGACCCTCCTCTCTCACCATGTGTCCATCCTGCTTTCATTTGTGTGTGTGTGTGTTCAGCTGGGGGGGCTTTTAACCCAAGGACAAACGTCTCCAGAAGTTACTGAAGGAATATCCACACGTTTCTGTTGTTGTTTTGCGTTGTCATGGCAACAATCTTTTTTTCATCAGCATCCCAAACAAATCATTTCAAGGAGCCTGAAATCCCACATTGGTCACCAGAAGTGATTGTGAAATAAAGGATTGCGTTTGTCTCAGGGAGGTGTTATGAAGCTATTGTCAGGTCATGCCCCCCCTCACTGACATGGAGCGGATATTGATCCAGAACCTGGTACAGGATGAACCTTTCAATGCAGCCGTTCTTCTCGTCTTCACAGTCCAACAAGGTGTCGGTGGTGCAGCAGTCCCACGGGATCCACCCGCTGACCTCCCTCCTGCCCTACAGCAACGAGCACTTCAGCCCGAGTCCTCCTCACCTGCCCACAGACATGAGCCAGAAGACAGGTGAGTGCACACAGACACACACTCACTTCACCCGA
Organism: Pungitius pungitius; assembly: GCF_949316345.1. NCBI lineage: Eukaryota > Metazoa > Chordata > Actinopteri > Perciformes > Gasterosteidae > Pungitius > Pungitius pungitius. The sequence goes on from NC_084915.1 coordinate 17,999,523, forward strand.
ATGACTCACACACAATAAAACACAACAAATGTAATATATTCCTACTCGTGGTATTTATTTTTCTCGTTCCCTCTCTTACACACACACACACAGACACACACACAACATCATTCATGTCAGCCCTGCCCATCTCTCCTCACACATGGACACACACGCACACTCAGGCACGCACACAGTGTGTGAAGTGGCGCCACCGGCTCCGTCAGCCTGTGGCGGTTCCACGGCTGCTCTGAAGTGGCCTCCTCCTCTGAAGGGACCGCCAGCCACACACACACACACACACACACACACACACACGCATGGAAACAATTAGAGTGACAATCGCACAAGCCATCGCTGCAGCACACACACAAGGTTCCAGTTAAAAGTCCCCAAACAAAACACACCCTGACATCTAAACACTGCTGGACCCTTCTCCGAGGGGGCGGGACTAAGAGGCTAGGGGTGTGCCCATTGGTCCGTCCGTCTCCACGGAGATCTGGACTGCTGAGCGCGTTGCGGTTGCGTTCTCTGAGTGCGTTCGGGGTCCCCAGAGGACGTCACGGTGGCCTCGACCGTCTTTCGTCTTCTGACCGGTCGGAGTCCACAGAGGACGAACCGTACGTGCGTTTAACGAGGAGCTCACATCAAAGTGGAGCTGGAATCTGACCAATGTGCTGCTTGGGTCAGAGACTACAAAGTTACAAAATGATAACAAACGTGGAGTTTGAAAGAAGTTAAAACGACTCAATTCTAACTATGAAATAGAGTCATGAAACAACATGTTAATCCTGATACGGTGAGCAGAAGCTCTCTGGTCCACCATCACAACATCAGAGGCTATACAACAAAAAGGTCACCATGACAACGAGTTCCCTTTGTCTTTGTTTAAGAGAAAAGTCAGAAAACATGAGGAGAAAAAAGGGCAAAGTTGAGCAAAAGTCTTTTTCTTGGATCTGATTAGATATTGGAGCGTGACCTCAGGCCTTCCTCTTCTGGAAAGCCCCCTTCATCCAACAACCCCCCCATGTGTGGTCTGGACTGTGTGTGACTCAGTCCTTTAATGACAGACTGAGCCACCTGCTTCTAACACACACACACACACACACCATCTCACCTCGATCCCCATGGTGTTTCACACACACACACACACCCATACCTCACTCATGTCATTCGTCGGCTCCTCACAGGTAGGGGTTACCTCATCAGTGATGTCATTTCCCGGGCTCACCTGTCTGAGCTCAGCGTAGTTTGTGTATTGAGATGAAAAAGAAAATAGAACTGAGAAAAACATGAAAGAACAAGCAGGAGGATGTGGATGTCTCACTTTAGTTTGTAATATTTAGACTCGCGACCCTTCAAAGAAGATTTTCCTACTAATTATCTTAAATGAAAAACCTTTTCTTAGTTTAAAATCTGAGAAACAAAAGAATGGTTTTCTTACTGTTTCCACTGGTGAAGAAGACTTACAACTAGAGACTGAGACCATAAACTATATAAATCAAGAGAGAAGTAGAGTCATTTCCTCATAGACGTCTATGGGAGCAGAGGAGTCGCCCCCTGCTGGTCACTACACAGAAGTAGAGTCATTTCCTCATAGACGTCTATGGGAGCAGAGGAGTCGCCCCCTGCTGGTCACTACACAGAAGTAGAGTCATTTCCTCATAGACGTCTATGGGAGCAGAGGAGTCTCCCCCTGCTGGTCACTACACAGAAGTAGAGTCATTTCCTCATAGACGTCTATGGGAGCAGAGGAGTCGCCCCCTGCTGGTCACTACACAGAAGTAGAGTCATTTCCTCATAGACGTCTATGGGAGCAGAGGAGTCGCCCCCTGCTGGTCACTACACAGAAGTAGAGTCATTTCCTCATAGACGTCTATGGGAGCAGAGGAGTCGCCCCCTGCTGGTCACTACACAGAAGTAGAGTCATTTCCTCATAGACCTCTATGGGAGCAGAGGAGTCACCCCCTGCTGGTCATTAGTGAGATCGCAGGTTAAAGCACTCATTGCCTTCTCCTCTAATTGACTCACTTGCTTAAGAGTGTGACATAAAGTTTATTTTGAAGTGAAGGGGTTTCATTGTCTAAACAGATCACAGTGCTACATTTCCTCAGGGTTCACCTTTAAACACAATTATTTCATCTCCTTTAATTAAACCGCTCTGGCTTTACATGGGAGGGTTGAAAGAGAAGTTACCACACTGATGAGGTTTGACCCTCGAAGGGGAAGTTCCTCATTTAACTGAAGAACACTGTTATAATAATCATCAGCCCTATAAACCTGCACAAGTAAATGTACAGTATGTGTGTGTTGCTGATATTCAGTCCCATTGTCTACAAATCCCTTAAAAGAAAAAAGTGCTCTCTTTTGCTTAAAATGTCCCATTTTAGTTTCATGACTCCTTAAACATGTCACTATTTTACTGTTACAGTTGTTTAAAAACCATCTGAAGTCATTTCTGGCCTTCCGGTTATGAGAGAAACCAACGAGAGGAAAAGTACCTGCGTGGTACCATGAAGACACCGATCAACAGTCACAGCCGGGGCAGAGAAATCAATAGAATAAAAAGAAAAGGCAACAATCACTGTTATTTATTATTACCAACTACAACTATGTGTGTAAAGTTTTCATTATTTGGATATTTATTACTTAATTCATTTACCTAGTTGTTCTGATGCCACATTCATCAGTAAAAGGTGCCTTAAATAAGGATGTTATTTGAATTAAACCTGCTTAATCAATAGATATCTGAGCTGAGGTGCAAAATGTAAACTGATTTGATTAATTTGCTTTGCATAAATTCACCTGCTAAGTCCAAATTATAGCTTCACTAAACACTCTGAAGCTTCACCTTTTGGAGGAATAAAGTCATTTTGGGGCATTTGTTGGGAGGAAAGATGAAGAGGAGAAAACATGAAGGAGGAGGGGAGGAAACCAGTGGAGGTTAATGACGGAGGGAGAGCAGGAGAAGTCTGGTAAAGAGGGAAGGTGAGGAGGAGGAGGAGGAGGAGGGACAAAGGACGAGGGAGGAAGGGTGTGGTGGGACATGGGGGAGGGGGGGGTGTAGACGGGTCGACTGACTCAGTCACATTCCTGTCGTACAGATTTATGACGGCTCGGGATCCCCGGAGCCGAAGCCAAATTACAGTCATCTGCAGCATTCCACTGCTGCACACACAAGTTAGCCGCGCGCTAAGTGCTAGCTGCTGCCTGCTGACAAATGACTTCCTTTGAAGGGCACCAAGACAGAGACGCACGTTTTAATACGCGAGACGAGCTGTCTGCTCGCTTCTTGGAAAACAGAAGAAGTCGGAGGAGGACGAGTTAATTCAATCGTATTGTTGGTGGTGCAAACAGGTCTCATCTTCATCTCAGGTTAGCATTCATTTCCCTGAATGCCAGACGTGGGGTCACATGCCTCACCTTGCTTCTGGCGCCCCCTGTGGACTGAAGTGGTAGTGAGGCGCCCCTTTAAAACCTCCCTTACTGCAGCGGGGCTCCCACAGTCTTCTGGTTCCCTGCGAAGGGGGAGGGGGTCCCACACACACACACACACACACACACACAGTTTGAGGTCACACTAACACATGCACACTCTCAGAGACACACTGCGACAGGATGGGAACAGAAGTGAGTGACCTGCGTTAAGACTATATTTGTGTTTTAATACCAGGTTCCCAGACTACTAATAGTGCTAATAGGCCATTAGACCTGGGGGGGGGGGGGGGCGCCAACCTAATGACTGTGTGTGTGCTCATTAGACAAAACGACAGAGACACAACAGCATTTATTTAGTGTGTCTGTACTTATGACGTCTTTAGTGACAAAATGCAGGAGACAAACAATGTTAATGTGTGTGTGTGTGTGTGTGTGTGTGTGTGTGTGTGTGTGTGTGTCCTCCAGGCGTTCACAGGCACCAGTCCCAGGACCTCTCAGGGTACTACTCCCTCCCTCCAGGCGGGGTCGGCCAGATCACTCCTTCCATGGGCTGGTGAGTCTCACACACACACACATACCTGTACACACTCACACACTCTCACACCCCCCCCCCCGTACCTGTACACAATCGGTGCTTTTGTGTGAGGACTTTGTTTGTTGTTGAACTAACACGCGTTGGTCGAGTTATCGATCAGTCGAAGGGGAGAAAATGAATTATTTTTATAATGAGTCACATAATAAAAGCCTGAATGATTTTAGGTTTTTAGGTGTTCTTCATCAGCATTTTAATCCATAAAGAAGATAATCTTGCAAACGCTGCTAATCGTCACCTCTGTAACAAAACACCATCATCCTCATCATCATCATCATCGTGTCCTCAGTGTGTGTTTGCACGCACACACACACACACACACACACACACACACACACACACACACACACAGACTGACCTGGGTCAGGGTTACATACATCACTGTCTAACCTGGTGTCAGGGGGGCTAACCCAAGGCCCCCGCCCCGTTGGCATGGAAACCACCTCCTTTGATCAACTAGTCAATCCGTCACAACTAAAAGGAACGTTTCAACCCAAAATTGTGCTGAGTCACCGACTCGTGTTTTAACTGCAGATGCAAAGCGTCGTTTAAAGATCGATAGGAGGTCGCCATGGAGACCTGCAGTGTTCCTCGGGCAGCAGTGGATTGTGGGAAATTTCAGCAGGTCCATGTAGATGAACAGACCATGCTAGTAAAAAACGAATAAGACATCACCTTGTGTCCTCTGGGTTCCTCCGCTCGGTGTAGCAGTAGAGGGTGGAATCTGTGGGGGGGGGGGGGGGGGGGCAGCTCGAGGGTCTTCTTTTATCTTTCTCTCTGGCTTCACCAGCTAATCTCCTAAAGCCAGGATCTGCTGGTTTGGCCCCCCTGTGGAGTGGTTAAATGTCAAAGTGTTGTCTTTCTGTTGTTTTCACCATTAGCCCCCCCCCCCCCCCCCCTCTCAGGAATTACTTGAGATGAGTCTTGTTTTCGTTGAGAGGAAGCTGCTGTGTTGTGACCTCGAGTCTCACAAACATGTTGCAATATTAAATACGGTGTGAGGATGAAGATGTGATGAAGCCTCCTCAGCAGCCCTTAAAGGGACAGTACGCCTAAAAGAGTCTCTGACCTGTAGATGGGTCGAACGGGAGCTCTATCAAGAGATCTCCTGCCCCCCCCCAGATGAAGGCCTCTGCTGAGCTTTAAGTGTACGTGAGGTGCTGCCTCCTCCTGGAGCTGAAGGCTTGATGGGGGGGGGGGAGGGGCTGACGATTTCAACAGTGATTTTACAGTGAGATGTGGATTGCAGTGTGTGAGTGTGCATACGTTGATGAGTCGGGGGGGGTCTGGCTCTCAGGGGGTAGAAGTGTGGTTTTCTACATATCAAAGGCTGCTTCTTACATGCCATCCACACCCTCGACCTCCCGCGGTGTGTGTGTGTGTGTGTGTGTGTGAGCCGAGTATTGACATGCAGCTGTCAACAGTGATCGGGATGCCTCGGGGGGGTGGGGGTCCCCGTGCATCACAAGAGCTCTCACAATAGATGCTTCTAGAGATGCAAATAGGAACTAAACCACAACATTTCACTACATGAAGAAAAGAGCAAAGTTTAAGTCTAAATGAAAAGAAACCTGCGCTCACCAATAGAATATGAATCAGCAAATATAGGAAATAGTTATTATTCCAGCTACTTCTTCGCGGGGGTCACCAGACTTTTGACCTGTGAAGCTGAAAGTCACCAACCCTCCCCCCCCCTCCCCCTCCCCCGCTGTGCAGGCAGAGCCAGCCCGTCTATCCGGGCCTGTCGCCCTGCGGATTCAGGCAGCCCTACTCGTCCAACCTCTCCGGCGCCGCCTCCTACTCCAGGTATCGTAGCCCCGCCCCCACCACCTGCCGGTCGGGGGACGAGCCTCCCCCCCCTCCCCCTTAGGGCCCGTGAGCAGGCGAAACACCAACGAGTTGCGATGTGTTTTTGGCTTCTTTCCGTTTGCCGCGTGCAGCTTCTGTCAGCTTCCATCAGGCCGCCCCACAACCAGCCGCTGCTGCACAACACACACACACAGACACGCACACACGCACACACACACACACACACACACACGCACACACGCACGCACACACACGCACGCATGCACACACACACACGGGAGTAGGATCAGGACCGCTTGGTCCTGGCTCTGGCGATCTTTGTGTGAGATCCCGTGGTTTCTCTCGTTCTGCGAGGACAGCGAGCAGCAGAGAGCCTCGGCGTCCTCCTCCCCGCTCTGTGTGCGCTCCGCTTGCAAACTGGACCGCGGCGCTTTGCCAGCCGGGCTCTCTGAAGGTCACCCAGACGGGCCCTGCCACCGCGATGGAGGCCCTACAATCTAGCATCAGATAGTTGGATCACACGATGTGGATCATCAATATCTCACTTTGAACCTTCTCACCATGCAGGTTAAAAAAGAATATTCCAAACAAATGGCCAAATGTAGAATATATATATTATATTTACTATAGACTTAGTTCACATGTCGAAGACAGAAGGCCGCGACCCCCCCTGCTGGTGACAACGCAAGCTCAGAAGCCTCGCCGCTCTCCACAAAGTGTTGCTCTTGCTTTAAAGCTCAGCGTCTGCTCATCGCCCCCCCCCCCCTCCCCTCAAATCAAAGAAATCCCTCTGAACCCCCCCCCCCCCCCCTTGTTCTTTCACCTCCTCCAGGTTCCCCCACTCTCTGATGCTCGGCCCGTCAGGCATGCATCCTACAGGGATCCCCCACCCAGCCATAGTGCCCCCCACAGGCAAACAGGAGCATGACCAGTACGACAGGGGCATGTACATGTAAGTATAGACACCCCAAAAACACTAATAATAAATAGTAATAATAATAATGCATTTAATTTATAAAGCGATTTTAGAAATGCTCAAAGTCACTACAAAACATTTATAAGCTAAGCAATAAATGTATAAAACCAAGCAAATAGACACAGAGAACACAGTCATACATTAAAAGCAGGTCAAGAGATGGTTAGCTTAGCTTAGCACAAAGACTGGAATCAGGGGGAAACTGTTAGCCTCAAAGCTAACTATCTTGTCCCATGAAGTCTCTAAACTACGTCAATCTGTATTTCCTCAACTATCAAACTTTGTTATGTATCATGTAAGATAATCTACTTCAGCAACATCAAACAGAGAAAAACACTCCACCCCCACTCCCCCCTTTGTGCCCCCCATCAGGAAGCCGCATGTGGAGGCCAAGCGGGAGAAGGAGCCCAAGAAGCCGGTGATCAAGAAACCGCTGAACGCCTTCATGCTCTACATGAAGGAGATGAGGGCAAAGGTCATCGCCGAGTGCACATTAAAGGAGAGCGCCGCCATCAACCAGATTCTGGGACGAAGGGTGAGGGATCACACACACACACACACACACACACACACACACACACAGACACACACACACACACACACACACAGACACACACACACACACACTCAGACTAATCCCGTTTCCGGGTCAGTTGGTGATTTCACACATGAAGAACATGAGAGGAGTGTGGTGATGTGAACTACTGGTGCTACTCTAAACTACTTTAGTTGTTTATTTTATATGCAGTTATTTAATTATCTAATCACTAAATGATGTATTTGTTGTTGTCTGTATCACTCTCATAAAGCACTTACTAACTATGTTAAAGTTCTGAAAGAACTGATATTTAAAAGTGAAATAAGATAAGTGTAAAATATGTTCTGGTTCTGTGTGTGTGTCCGTGTGTGTGTGTCCGTGTGTGTGTGCCTGTGTGTGTCTGCAGTGGCACGCTCTGACCCGAGAGGAGCAGGCCAAGTACTACGAGTTGGCCCGCAAAGAGAGACAGCTCCACATGCAGCTCTACCCCACCTGGTCCGCCAGAGACAACTACGTAAGGGCTCCTCTTCCTGCGCCTCCTTCCTCCTCCTCTTCCTCCTCCCCCTCCTCTTCCTCCATCATATTTCCTTCTTTGTTTGGAAAAGCCGAGGAGAAAAGTAAACAAACCTTTTTAAGACGAGGAGGCATGACTTCTGTCCCCGGAGTGAAGAAGTCATGCTTGTTGCTATGGATACAACCATGGTCACCCTTATTATTACTTATTAAAAACACATGCTAATTTTAAATTATTTATCTACTATTTTTTTTACTTCTTAATATTACACTTCAAATAGATACCTATACATGCCCTTCAAAATAAGAGTAAGAAAGGAATGTAAGGTTTTAATAGTACATATTCAGAGACATCTAAACTATTGCTGAGTTTGATGTTAAAGATTTCCTGGATGACGAAAGCTTCTTTTAAGTATTCTTTTTAGGAATATTTAAGGAATAGAAAGCACTTGATGCAAAGCCACTTGACTTCTTTCTCTCTCTTTTGATTCCCTGTAATTAAAAACTACAAAAAAGGAACCGGAACGTTTTGAACTGGGTTTGATCATATTTAATGTTCTCACAGATGTATAGACTTAATGCCTTTACTGTCTCTACAACCTGCATGATTATTGGCTCCCGGGGCCTGTCAGTCAGAAGACATCAAACTTAACAACGTAGCATGAAATGATTTAGTGGGTCTCCCAGAAGCCCAGAGGAGGTCAAACCTGTGTGGTGCATGTGTTGTGTAGTCTAATGTGTTGGGGATGTGCTGTATCTGGGCTGCTGTGTGCCTCTGATCTGTCAGTTTGCTGTTGAACTCTTGCAGGAGGCGGGCCTTAGCGGGGTCGCAGGGGAAAAGAGTAAAGCTGATTGGGTAGGGACACGTCTTACGGTGGATTTATGCCTCTGTGGTGGGAAATATGTGAAGAGCTGCATGAAAGGGGTTGTGGGTATTCCTGTGCAAAGTTTGCATGCACCTTCTTCAAAAAAAAAAAAAAAAAAAAAACACCCGACAGCACGTAAGCTGCAGAAGCAGATGTGATCGGAGCACACTTCACCAAGTCTTGCACGTTGCCATGGTTATGACTACTAGAGTCGCACAGAGGTATAAATCAACCCGTTTTGCTCCACTAACAGAGCGCATGGCTGGCCTCGCTGCCTTAGTTCATTCTTCTTTGGGCATCCCTTCCTTAAAATGAGCACCTTCACTCCAGGTAGAATCACACAGAAGCCGCTGAGCAGGGATCCACACGCGGCTCATTACCTGTAGACTCACCTTACTGCCGTAAAGGAAGCCCCGAGGTCAGAGTGTCACAAGCACGCTGCTTCTCGGTGACCTGTCCACGCTTCTCCTCTGCTCCGCTGTCTTGTTTCCTCTCGGGCACACGGCACACGGCGCTCCGAACGGGGGGGGGGGGGGGGGGGGGGGGGGGGCGCCACGCGCACAGATTCACTTCTCATTCGCCATTCGCTCCATCCAGCGAATTTTTTAAAATAAAAGCACAGAGAAGAACAGATGGGACAAATGTCATGAAATCCTCTGGACCGGGGCCGTGCTGTTCAACTCGCACCAAATGTCAAATGTTGGTTGCTATGGCAACGACACGAATCGGTGGGGATGTAGCGTGTTGACGGATGGCTAGTAAGCTAGTCAGCTAGGTTAGCTTCTCCTCCTCCAGAGCGGTGGCGATTGAGATGGAGGGGCCACTAGGCTCTTGGTCGGTTAGCGCGGTGGAGTTAGCAAGCTAGCCTGCTAGCTTGCTAACTCCACCGCGCTTCAAGGATACACGGGTCCAACAACGGGCCTTCTTACGGCTGGTCGCCGCTGCAGAGCCGCACTTCGAAAAGAAAATGGCCGCCGCTCTGACCCTCCGCGTTGATTTGAGCGGGAATGTCCGTTCAGGACGGGGCAGGTCGCTTCGTCACCACGGCAGCGCCTTCTTAGAAGATTTGTTGCATTTCCATATAAACCCCTCCCTTCCCATCGCCCCCGCGCCCCCCCCCCCCCCCCCCCCTCCTGAGGTTTTAAAAAAAGAGACAGGAAGTGAAGTTCCACACGTGGAGGGTTTCCTCCTGAGCGAAGCTCGCCGTGGCAGACGGGCGCCCGCAGGCTCCAGAGCGCTGCAGCGACCGCATAGCCAACGCTAACAGCCCGGGGGGGGGGGGGTTTAGATCTCTGAACCCACATCCTCCACCTCACCTAAGCACGAGCCGTCCCTGGATCTGCTTCAGCGACGTGATGTTTACCTCAACCGTCACTCGAGGACGCCTTGGATCTGGGGTTGATCTGAAAATCTCACGTTTTTGCATGAATTGAATTTAGGATGAAACATGTTCTTCTTGTTCGGGTTTCTTCTTTCTTGCTTTTCCTTCTGGCTTTCGTAGAGCATTACATATGGTTGCCTGACCTGGTTGCTGCTTTTGACTTTGCACTCTATTTTAAATGGATTTACATGTCACACAGGGGACACTTTATGTGGGGTCAATATCTGTCGATAAAAAGAAGGGATTTGTGGGACTTTCCTCACAGACGCAGTGGTACCGAGGGTCCAAACGAGCCTCTGGAGCTCACTGGTGAAGCACAGATGAATCCAGACATTCTTTTTGGAGCCATTTTCAGACAGAATCCACTGAACAATTTGATGGATAAATCCCTCTAGTTTACGGCCTCGTCATCAGAAGACTTACATCTCACGTGTCTACATCCTGCTCCTCCTGCAGGTGGACGGATTAACGAGAAGATCTCACCGGCATGGATCAAATATAGACTTCATTTAAACTGGAAAAATGAGAGCAAAATAAATCATCTTTAAAAACGTGTTCAGTGTGGATGTAGAATAATGCGAGTAGAAAGCAGGAGAACTGGATTCATCAGCTTCACTTCCATCTGCTGGAGGACAATTTGAAGCCATGTCTCATTTAATTGGGGGGATTTTGTTTTGTTTTTTCTCCCGCAGGGAAAAAAGAAGAGGAGGAAAAGGGAGAAGCTGCAGGACTCCAGCACAGGTAAACTTCAATATGTCCCACCTCCCCTGTCCTCCACGATGGAAGTTGTGTGTCTAGATTATAACCCTGTTAATCCCTCAATGTGTTCAGGCAGTCTGATGATTGATTAACCAGTTAAAACCCAGAGAGCTCATGCTAACACTTTAGCATCAGCTAGCGTCTGAGCCTGGAACGCAGCAGCTGATCAGCGATTCCTTCCCAACCAACTAAACCCGTGCTGTGGAGGCCTGTACTAACCGAGCGTGCACGTCTTAACAGTCCGGGGGGGGGGGGGGGGTAACTATGTGTTGCTGCAAGCGGCTACTAACAGTTTGACTTGATGCTTTCTCTGAACAAGCTGCTCTTGTGTCTCTTTATTTCTCTTTATCTCTTAACCCTCTCCTGTCCTCCTGCTCCTTACTTCCTCCTGCTCCTCCTGCTCCTCCTTACCTCCTCCTCCTGCTCCTGCTGCCTCTTGCCATGTGCATGCTGTGCCTCGTGCTCAGACCCGGGCTCTCCTAAGAAATGTCGGGCTCGCTTCGGCCTCAACCAACAAACGGACTGGTGCGGTCCCTGCAGGTGTGTACCAACCACCTCCACCTCCTCCACCCTCACACCCCCACCCTCTCCAGAGCACGGCACTGCTACATCCAACCGACGGACCGTCTCCCCCCCATCTAACCGTCATCTAACCCCATCACGACTTTCCCTGCAGGCGGAGTGGTTGTTTGAGTTCATGCTGCTAAACTATTCTGACCCACAATGCTTTGTGCAGCAAGAGGGTCAAAGTTCATAGTACTAGTTCAAGTACTCCAAGTCCAAGTGGACGGCGTGCAACACTGCGTCCTTCGGAAGAGCAGCTCAGGTGTCACTAAGCTCCGCCCAGCGGCGATGAACTCAACCAACGAGCTCCGGCTTCGCCTCTGCACGCCGCTTGTCACTAACCGGTTGCTCCGCGCGATGCTGCAGCGTTGCCATGGATACGAGGAAAACACTTTGAAACATTTGACTTATTTGACCTTATTCGGCTTTGAGGTCTGGCTGTTAAAGGTCGGAGGTCGCTCAGGCACACAAGCTCTGAGAGGTTCATGTGGTTAAAAGACAACGACAAACTAAAACATTCAGTTCTCTGCTTCCACAACTTGTTCTGACCATTATTCATTCATGGGTTCATCTTCAAACAGGTCAGAGAGTTTGTCAAAACTAAAAATGAAGTAAATACGTACAGGAAGTACATAACCAGTCATCCAAAGGGTTGTCGACCTCATCGACCTCTCCTCCCCCCACAGTGATAAACACTCAACACCAATCAGAAGCTCTGGAGTCACAGCAGAAGCTCCGCCCCTTGTAGCTGTAGCCACATCATGGAAATCCAAGTGTGTGTGTGTTGGGTTTGAGAGAACAAAGGGGGGGGAAAGTGGTTCGAGCAGATCTGTATCACCACACAAACAGACACACACAGACAGACACACACACACACACGCACGCACACGCCTTGCATTGTAACGGCGTTCTCATGCCGTCTGCTTTCAACTTTCTCCATTCATGCGATGTGGTAACAGACGCCGTTTGATGGTGAACTCTGACATTTACAGATCACTTTCTATTGCCCCCCCCCCACCTTCTCTCTCTAAATATGGCCTAGCGCCTTCCCTTTGCGGTTAGAACCCGGTACTCAGATGGTATTCTGGTGATGATCATGGGATCCTGTTAGCTGCTTTGCTGCAAATGACACATGACCTTTAGCCTAGCCCAAAGAGTGGAAACAGGGGGGGGGGTAGTCCAAAGTTAAAAGAATAGGCAGTAAAAGAAATTTAAAAAAGGTATTCTTCAATACAATCAACAACAGCTGTTGCCTGGCAACCTCCAGGTCAACCCCAAACTCCAGGACCCCAAGTACTGTTGACGACCTCCGGGTCTGAAGTGAGGTCAAAGCTGTGTAGTGACCAGCAGGGGGCGACTCCTCTGCTCCCATAGACGTCTATCAGCCAAACAGACCATAAAGCAGGGGATGCTTTAGGGCGGGACTTAATGTGATTGACAGTTCACTCCTCCACATTCATTGGGCAGAGTCGGCTCTCAGCTCGTTAAGCTGCTCGTTCCTCCCGGCTTCCTGTCTTTATGCTAAATCAAAAAATAACCATAACGTTTGTGTCCATTAGAGAATCACTCGGAGGTGTACGCTGTGTCGTTCATAGACTAACCTGTCTGTTGTCATGGTGACCCCACGTTGACGTCACTGTGTGAATGACGCATCTCCATGAAAGCCCGCTGACGTTTACCATCCACACTCTATTCACAGATAACTCTCTCTGACTGTCCCTAGGAGGAAAAAGAAGTGCATTCGCTACCTTCAAGGAGGAGGCTGTCCCAGCCCAACTTCTTCAGATTTAAGTGCTATAGACTCTCCGCCCTCCCCGACCCGCCACCGCCTCCACCAGCACCTGCCGCCCGTCTCCCCGGGCCGCTCCCCCCCCTCCCCGTCCACGCGCCTGCCCCCGTCCCCCCCGCTGTCACAGGTGCGCTCGTCGCACGCGCGCCCGCCGCCCCCCCGTCAGCCCGCCGCCAAACGCACGCACACGCGCCCGGGGGCGAGCGGCGGGCTGACGCACGGCTCCGCCTCCACGGCGCTGTCGCCCGCCGAGGCCTCGGGACTTTCTCTCACAGTCCTAATGGAGGCGCCGTGATGTGACCTTTGACCTTAGCCTCCTCCAGCAACAACGTCTTCTCTCACTCTCAGTTTTTACCCCCCCCCCTCCCTCAGTCTGCATCATAAAACACCGTCCTCCAATCAGCCTTCAGATCAGGCCTCCATATTCATTTAACCAATCAGACCACATGTGTGACTCCCTGGTCATGACCTTAAATGTTGTAGAAGGTGGAGGGGGAACAGCCCCCCCCCCCAGCGAGGATTGAAGGGTCCTTTGGCTCCCTCTGCTGCCGTTTAACTGCAACGACGCCGGGACTTCTTGCCTCTGGAGAATGGTTTTTATTTGAAATCTTTGACCTTCATGACAATCACAAACGTAAAGTTGTGTAAATGAGCTCTTTTAGGGAAACAAGCAGCAGCAGCTTTAATTAAATGACACTTTCACCTTTTTATTAGCAGTAAGAGTTTAATTCCACTTCCCTTTTTATACAGAGTAAATATTCTCACTTTTTGGCACTTCGTCGCTCATCCGACTTGTTCCTGTACCTGGGGGGCCAGGTGTTCGCTGTGGGACCTTTAAAGGGTTTTAAGTGTCTTTTTTTCTCCTCCTGGACACTTGCCGCTCTGTAAACTATTCTGAGACCAAATGGGTACCATTATATTGCATTGTGTTGTAAAGTTTTATAAATGTTGGAATTCCATATAATTACTTGTTTCTATGTAAAAAAAAAAAAAAAAAATTTAAAAGGGGGCCGTTTCCTAAAGCGACACATTGAGTCGTCCCTTTGTGTTCAGTCCGTTGCATGTTCCAACAAACCCGGCTTCCACTTCCTGTTGACCAGCACCTCATGTATTACCTGTTTTTGTTTGATGTATTAAAGTGTTTTTATCAACTTTACCACGTCTGCTGTGAGACATTATTCAGGATGACGAAAGGAAAAATAAAACTACACACAACTGGCTTTTTTACGTTTATTTAATCCTTCAACAAAGTGTTGGGTCATCCCAAAAATTCAGCTTCATCCGACAAAAAAGTTTTCCAATTCAAGACCACCGTGAATCAGGAATGATGAAACAAAAACACATCTTAAAATAAAATTTGCACCCTTTTATTTCCATTGTCAACATTTTTATTTCACCAATTGAAACCTACAAGAAAACAAACATGTCCAGTAAAAAAAAGACAAAAATAGCATTTAAAAATAGGGAAAGAAAAAAGTCTTCTAATCTTGTTTTACGTGAGCGGAAACAAAAGAGCCTCTTGGTTTAAATAATGACGAGACGCAGGACAGTTTAGATGCTCATGCTGAGGGTGGAGAAATAAGAGGAAGGTGTGTGTGCGCCTCTAAATAAACTAAATGTAAATATTGACAAGTATGAACAACACCAGTGCAACCAGTTAGCAGGGCCGATTCCTATTGAGCGTGGTAGTGTTGGTGGGACCCCCCCCCCTCTACTTCTCTTCACACCACTGGTTCTCTTTGCGTACCTGAGGAGGAGAGCGGGTCAGTGGATGAATACGACTGGGTTATCTTTCTCATGTTTTGTGTTCCCTGGAATAAATACCTGGGCTTCCTCCTCCTCTGTGAAATCATTCTTGATGTTGAAAGTCTTCCGGATCTCCTCCGGGGTTTTGCCTTTAATCATGTTGGCCACCGTCTTGCAGGTGACATCTAACAGACCTTTGATGTCCAAATAGTTGGCTGCCTGAAATATGGAAAAAACAATAATGCAGAGAGGTAAAATAAGTGGGGGAGGGAGGGGGACGACAACAAAAGAAGGAACATTTTCATGGACACCGACAGCCAACTGAAGCCGTTTGGTTTGGGCTTAATTTTGGGAACCAAAGAGCACGAAGCGCCTCGTGAAGTTTGTTATGCAGTCACACAGACACAACACGGCTCTAAGGAGGCAAAGTCCTCGTCCATCACCAAACCAAAGTTTAAAAGGTCACCCGGTTCCAACGCTTCCTGCTACCATTTGCTCACAATGTGACGCCATGGAAACAAGGACAACGCTTCGGTGAACATCAACATCCAGAGAAAGGATCCAGAGGATCCGGATCCAACACCTCGAGCACCAACTAGCCCTGTGCATGTAAACACAGCCGGGGGGGGGGGCTGATCCCCACGTGGGACAGACACTTGTGTTTCACTTCTTGGAAGCCTGCAGCTGTTTGACCACGACCCCCCCCCCCCCCCCTCTGGTCCCCTTTCACCAGCTCGCCCCACAGAGAGTCCTCAGCAGGCCAAATCCAAACTACTCACCAGAATGAGTTCGAACAAGGTGCCTTGGTCCACTTTGAGGAACTCCTGGTCCCACACGGGAATGTCATCCGTCCTCTTCTCCTTGTTCTCGTCGTCTTCGGGGGGAGGGGGGTCATCTTTGTGATGAGTGCACCACTGAATTACCTGAGGGAAACAGTTACCATTTCAATAAATGATGCTTGTGCATTAGAGAAGCCACGAGGACACCAATCAGCACTTCATTATCACGCAGGAAAAATACATGTTTAAGAACTGCAGATCTTAACAAGTGAACTCAAGAGGCTAAAAGAAAGCAGCATTCAAAGCTCCACAAATGGGACGAGCTGACTGGCAAGAAGCATTCCCCCAAAGGAAACTGGAAGCAAAAGTGTGCGATGAACAAACAATAGAAACGTGCACCTCAAAGGAACGTGCACGTGCACCTAAAGGACGGCAAACAAAAACCAGATCAACTTAAAACATAGAAAAGCATTGGATCTTGAAGGAGACGAGAGCTGCTCCTACATTAAAACATGTGAGCTGTGAACTCATCATTTGGTGAATAAATAGCATTCTTTCTTTTAATAAACAAAGACGGGTGAGTGGACATGGGGACAATTGTGTGTTCACGTACCTTCTTCAGGATGGCAGCGTTTACATTGGGGAGGGGGACCGGGTCATCGTCGCCTTCATCATCCATTCCCAAATCTGTCAAAGAACGGATGTCATACATAGGTGTCAAATATATAGATTTAAATTGACAATACAATGAAAATACAACAAAGGAAAGAAAAGACCACACAGTGAGCCATTCAATGACGGTGACGGTGTTTTTACCTTCTAACATGGTCTTGATGGTGACAGACTGTTTGGCTATCTCAACATCCACCTCGAAGATCTCTCCATCGGAGCTCTGTAACTTTATCGTGGGCATTCTCTGTGGAGTGGAAACATTAACATTAGATTAGAAAACACACACGCACGAGCAAAAAGTGATGTTACGCAAACGAAGATAAACAGCTTACACTAATTCAACGCTGTGCCTATGCTAAGCTAACGCTGTGTGTCAGGATGCTAGTGAACCCTCGTTAATGAAGCTAACGTTAGTTCACGTTAGATGGGGACAAACGTAAATAACGTGTTATCGTTACCCGTTACCCCCCCCCCCCCCAAACGACGTTCTGCGTTGGAGCGCAACCTCTGAAGCTAGCAATAACTAGCTAGCTGCTAGTCCCCCGTTAACATTAAACGACGGGAAAGCTAACCAAACAAGCTAATGTTGAGATCGCGGTTGGGTTTATAATTACTAACAGGGAAGCTCGTTAATCCATAATACGCGAGGCATGAATGTTACACATTAGCACCATTGCTATATCCCACCTTTTAAAATCGAAACCACCCTTTAATGGGCGTTTAATCTGTACGCTAACGCCAGGCAGCTAGCATTACCGTGCACTATGCTAGCATAGTAGCTCGCCCGCGCCTCGCGGGGTCTGCTAGGCCTCAGTAGCGCTCGAGCCCCTTCGACAAAGATGTAAACAAAACGAAAACGCGATTTGACCGCGAGTCACAAATCCGAAACGTTTCGATCGAATAAGCGACGTACCGTAAATGTCTAAGAACTCGGATCCAGAGGTGAAAGAATCCTCCGTAGTCAACAGCGGGGCCTGACAGACGCGGGGGCACCGACAGCGGCTGGACGTCTCTGAACCAACCTGGTGAGCCCGCAGGAGGAGTGGGGGGGTTCGTTAGGGGGGGGGGGCGTCAACCTCTTTTATTTGATAAATAAAAATATTTCCTATTGATTTACTTTACTGTCTTTACGATTTCCTTTCAGAGGATGTCATATTATTTGACTGATTTTGAAGGACGGGTTATTTAGTCGTTTGAGCCTCCTGTGAATTGTGACGGATTTAGCACTCAATTTTATTTCAACTGTGACCATTTAATTTACTTTTAGTCCCGTGTGAAATGTTTCTGAGCACATTGCTTTATTGTATAACGTAGTTAAAGTTCAGGTTTCTCTCTAAACGTCCACGTGGTGGCGCTTTCTCCTTATTTCAGCTGAAGAATTAGGGCTTTAGAGTGATTATAATTAACAGTTTGATATATTTGTGAATGTTGCACTCAATTATTTGACGATCTGTATTTATATTAAGTTTAAAGACATGATAAGTGCAAATGATGTAAGGACAATGTAAAACTATTTTAAAAAACAAATGGAAGTCTTTGTTTTTCATTTGCCAAGCTCCAACATTATAGGAAAAGTCTCACATATAAGACTATCATATTGTATTTGTTGCTTGGACTTTAAATTATTAATCAGAAAAAGCTAATCGATAGAGTGGGGTAAACGTTAATCTGAAATGCACCTGAACATGAAATGTATTGATTATTTAATAACTAGTTATGTTTCATCTTTCGTTGTCCTTGTTTTCAGCTTGATGAACTCTGTCTCCATCCGGGCTTGATTATACAGACGTTACACCACCGCAGATCACGTGTGTTTATGTCCCTGCGCTTCATCCTCGTGCTTTTACTTTGAAGGTCCCGCCGGAAACGGGGTGTTTTATTGCGGAGAGCTCGACGCGAGCTGGCTTCCAGGGTGGATCGCCAACGGAAGACTCTGCCCCCCCCCCCTCCCGCTGCTCTGTCAAAACACAGCCAGCCGGTCCCCAGACGAGCACGCGACCGCAGAGAAGACCTCCTGCGGCCGATTCAGCCCGGGAGAAACGCCACAGGACCCGGTAGAGTCGTCACCCGAGCGACGCTAAATTAGCGAACGTCATCGGCGAAGAAACACCCAAAGAAAAAAGAATGGAGGAGAAGCCATTCACGAAAGAACTCGACCAGTGGATCGAGCAGCTCAACGAGTGCAAGCAGCTGTCGGAGGGACAAGTGAAAACACTCTGTGAAAAGGTGAGATACGAAGGAAACGTTTCCCCGGCTGACGGTTAACCGACGCCTTAAAATGGCGTCTGAAGTTTGTACGTTTGTCCGCGCCGCGCGTTTCGTTCGACCGTCGCCGCCTCATCGGCCTCCAGCTGTGTCCTCCCATTCAATTCACCTCTGACCTGTCATCCATCTTCTTACTCATTTCTCTTGCCAATAAGTAGTCGGACTGAGTTAGTTGTTAACAAGGCAATAAAGTTGTCAATAATCCCACGTGACGTCACGCCCGTTGGAAGCTGCGTGGGGAGGCTCAGTGGCGTCCCTTTGGGAGGAAAATGTCTCCTTTGGGTTTCTCAAACTGATGCTTTGATGGGTCCAGCGTAGCAGGAGGATGTGATGGAGGACTCGTGTGTTTTGACTCGAATGTGCAGGAGGAGAAACGCTTGTGGATGCAGTAA
Source organism: Pungitius pungitius (assembly GCF_949316345.1). NCBI lineage: Eukaryota > Metazoa > Chordata > Actinopteri > Perciformes > Gasterosteidae > Pungitius > Pungitius pungitius. Next base: position 18,018,581 of record NC_084915.1, read on the forward strand.
AGGCTCCGGTGGTATTTCCTGTGGCCCCTCACCCAGACATGCAGCTTTAGGGAGGAGGAGGAAGGCCTAATCTAATGTGTTCTCTACCTGCACCCATCCGCCCACCTCCTGGGACCTGTTGCATTCAGCAGAAGTGAACCCACGCAGACCCCTCCCTGGTTTTATAAATAGCACAAGTTCTGAGTGATTGTGAGTTGCATCATGTGAGCAGTTAGCAGGGAGTGTGTGACTCAGGATACCTGCTCACTGACTCACAGCGTCTGTTTTGGGATGTATGGGGGTGTGGAGGAATGCTGTGTGATCCAGATGAGAGCTCTGGTGGACCGGGGGGGGGGGGGGGGGGACGGAATGCTCATCAGCGTTATCATTGTTTATCAATGCACCATCTGTCAAGCACAAGGGTATTCCCGCCCCCTCCTCGATGTGTTTGTCCTTTACAGGGATGATGTCATTAGTTTGACAATGTAATCAAGTTTAATCGAGTTTGAATGGAGTGCAGACAGTTCAATTAAACAGAGTAATCCGTCCCTCTGAGACACACGGTGTCCCTTCCACTGCCCTCCGTTCAAAAATAAGCCTTTCCAGAGGTTGCATAACCATGGTTGTGAGTTCAGTACCGGGGGGGCAGGTCTTCCTTCTGCTTCCATTCGGCTCACGAAGCATCGGCCTCGATCCAGTTCCTTTGTGTCATCATCAGAAAGTTCTGAACATGTGCGGGATTTCTGGAAGGTCAAAGGTTAGGAGATCATCTGAAGCGTGTCATTACGATGTCTCTGTCGGATCTGAAGCCCTCGATTGTAAAACCACTTTGTCTGTAAACGAGGTCACGAGAAAGGAGCGCTCCTCACCTGACGTAGTGACCTAAACGTGGATTGTTGTTACAATAAACAGACGGAGTTATAGCACATAAAACAGTACAGAACATGTCAAACGGATATTTAACACCGAGGTGTTCAACCAAACACTCTGAGACGGCTAAATGTTTGCAAATTTAGCTCCAAACTGCAGCAAACACAGACCTGATCTACGGGGATCTTGTGGGGGGGGGGGTGAGGTCATCGTCTGTGGTTACAGTCGTCCAGGAGAACCTTTACAGTCACTTTAATGGGATCGTTAAAGTGCTGACTTCACTACGCCGCCCTGGAATGACCTTGTTGACATTGTGATGCCGTGAAAGGGGGGGGGGGGGGTTGTGTGGTCTGTACTTTGGCCAAGGTGCTTAGCAACCACTTCCTCCCTTGCTGCACACGGGTCTCTCACACATCTCTACATCCAAGTACTGCGGAACAGTCCATCTACATTTAAAATGTGAATAAATCAGAGGATTGTTTTTAAATATTTGGGGACCTGGAAAAGTCCCCCCCCCTCCACCTGTACAAACCGTGATACTTTGTTCTGCAGGCAAAGGAGATCCTCACCAAGGAGTCCAACGTGCAGGAGGTGAGATGCCCCGTGACGGTGTGCGGAGACGTGCACGGCCAGTTCCACGACCTCATGGAGCTCTTCAGGATCGGAGGGAAGTCTCCAGACACAAACTACTTGTTCATGGGAGACTACGTGGACAGAGGCTACTACTCCGTGGAGACGGTCACTTTGCTAGTGTCACTTAAGGTAAGTCGTCTTTTCCAAGAAGAGCGGCATTTTAATTGAGAGGAGGAACGCGACCCCAGGTGTGACGTGGCTGGTGTTTCAGGTGCGCTACCAGGAGCGCATCACCATCCTGAGGGGGAACCACGAGAGCAGACAGATCACGCAGGTGTACGGCTTCTACGACGAGTGCCTGCGCAAATACGGCAACGCCAACGTGTGGAAGTCCTTCACGGACCTGTTTGACTACCTGCCCCTCACCGCCCTGGTGGACTCTCAGGTGAGCAGACGCAGGGATTGGTCCCCACAGACGTGTCCCTTTAAACGACCCCCCCTGACCCGTTCCCCTCCCGGTCCTTCCAGATCTTCTGCCTTCACGGAGGTCTGTCGCCCTCCATAGATACTCTGGATCACATCCGGGCGCTGGACCGCCTACAGGAAGTGCCACACGAGGTAGGGGCGACACTTTGTTTGGATGTTACTCACTTAAGGGGGGGGGGGGGGTGATCACTAGGGAGGCTAACAGGATCCTGCGTGTGTCGCTGTTCATGCTGACTGTTGCTTGGCTCCTCCTCCTCAGGGTCCCATGTGCGACCTGCTGTGGTCCGACCCCGACGACCGGGGGGGCTGGGGCATCTCCCCCCGAGGAGCCGGCTACACCTTCGGTCAGGACATCTCGGAGACCTTCAACCACGCCAACCGCCTCACGCTGGTGTCCCGCGCCCACCAGCTGGTCATGGAGGTGGGTCTCTGGGGTTTCACTGGGGGGGGGGGGGGGCTCAAGAATCACCCATTTCATAAGAATCAAAAATCAAGCGGTCCACATGCCATTTGTTATCCCCCCCCCCCCCCCCCCACAGGGTTACAACTGGTGCCACGAAAGGAACGTGGTGACAATATTTAGTGCTCCCAACTACTGCTATCGCTGTGGCAACCAGGCGGCCATCATGGAGCTCGACGACACCCTCAAATACTCGTTGTGAGTATCATGGAGACAGGGCCGGCCTCAGGGGATTTAAAATAACTGATTGATTGATTGATTGATTGACACCTTTCTTCTTCTAACCAGTCTCCAGTTTGACCCAGCGCCTCGTAGAGGAGAGCCTCACGTCACTCGCCGCACCCCAGAATACTTCCTGTAAATATTGACCTCTGACCCCTGTACAGTCGGGTCTATCGTTGCCATGATGTATGACCTCAAACCAATAACAACATGAATGATGGGGGGGGGGGGGGGCTACACAGCAGTGCACATTGTAAATCAACAAAAGAAGAACCCTGATGTCAGTGTGTCTTTGAATGGACCAAAAGGTGTGTTCCACATCCTGAGTGCTTGTATGGGGAGGTCTCCCCCTCTATTTAAAGTTCTTCATGTAGCTGGACCCCCCCCCCCCACCTGCCCTCCCACATGCTGCCACAGCTTATATTTACTAGATATGAACCTGATCTCTTTGCACTTTTTGTAAATCTAAAGAAATGTAACATATGTCAAAAGATGGAAATTATTTCACACTAAAGATGTTTTTGTTATTCATTTTTTGGCTTTTTTGATTTTTTTATGACAAATAAAGCCCCATCAGGCAAAGGTATCTTTGTCCTGTGGACCTTCTTCTAATGAGCTTACTGACTCCCTCTGAACTCCTGAGTCTGTGTGAAACGAACCGACTGAATAATAAAGATAAAGTGGCTCCTTCTCGGTGGCTTTTCTTTTCTTCACATTTCCCTCCGGACGCTATAATAATAATAATAAGGTCCCTGGTAAACATGGTTTATGGGGATTATTTTGATTATGAAGGCAATTGTTTGCAGAAAAACCTTCTCCTGTGACATCGCTCATTATTCACTGCATGTAATATTCTAAGGATTTAGGTAGAAAGCAGGTTATAGTGAACATATGTAGAATAATGTAGATTACAATTGGAGTATATATTATATTTATGTCTTTATGGGATGTTGAAGCCACCTAGTCATAATAAAACTGATTTATATCCCCATAACTATTATTTTTAAAGAAGCCAAACAACACCAGCTGCAGTTCCCTCTTTTTCCAAAAACTCCCCACTTCCGGTCTCGCGCTGGTTGATGTGTCCAGCTTGACGCAGCCGCAGAGCAACGCCCGGCGTACCCCCGATGACGTCACCACGGAGCGCTGCATTCCATTGGCTCCCGTTGCCAACGCACACGGGAGATTACGTCATCTTGTTATGATTTTGTTGTGGTGCGGAGATGACGTCAGCGTTTTACAAGGAGTTTGTAAACGAAAAAAAGGCAGTTATAGTTATAAAAGTAATTTAATGGAATAAATCAATTGATCAAAACATTGTTTTAAATATAGTCAATATCTGTTTGAAAAAGGCATTTGTTTTATTTCATAATCTTGAGTATCTTTTTATAAACATAAGGAAACAGGATGAAATTGGGGCGCAATGAGCTCATTAAATAACCGGTAAGGGGCTTTATTTTATGAGGCACACACACGCCACTCTGAGATACTATAAAAGTGTGCAGAATATTGATTACATGCTGAAGAATTCTAATTGTAATTTTATAACCATGAAACCGTGTTATAATAGAACAAGCATCAGGGATTGGATTCACTGCTACTGCTGTTGCAGTTTGTCTGTGTCGTTCTTTTTGGAGACACATGAAATCATCCACATCTCGTATCAGGCCTCCTTGACTGGTAACCAGTTCCAGACGATCAGAATCTGAAACTGATTTATTTGTGTATTATAATTTTATATCAGCTTTCTATCAGAGTATTTCAGTCAAACTCAGCTGCAACGACAAACTGGTTGAATGTGTGACGCCAACCAGCTGCTACACACCACACACACACACACCAATCCCATGCTTCTAAAACCACAGTTCCATTGTTGTTTATACGTGAGTGGTGTTTTTACAGCTCAGTGTAAATATAGAGATATAAATTCCATCTATAAAGGGAGCAACAAGCTCTGCCACGCCCTCTTTCCCTTTCCACCAATCAGCAATTGTGTTTTTTGTGGTTCATGAAAGTACAGCTAAATCCTCTCGTGCAATTCTGGTTGCAAAAAAATGAAAATAAAATTAGCTCACGATTTCTCTTTTTTTCGGTGTGAAACAGAATTACTAATATTTACTTTGGCGTTTAGTTCACTTTTTGTTTACGCCGGATGGTTCTGACATAAAAGGGGCGGAACATGCAGCGCTGACGTCACCGCGGACGGAAAGCTCGCCAGTTATTTTGGTAGAAGAAGAAGAAGAAGAAGAAGGAAAAAAACGGGTCAAAAGCGGAAGAAACACCGGATTTGGTTTCGGATATCAGTCGTTTTATGCTCTTGCTTTTTAAAAAAATACATTTTCAATAATGTCGACACCGGCAAGGAGACGGCTGATGAGGGATTTTAAACGGTACCCTAACGTTTGTGCCCTTACGTTGTGTGTGTATGTGTGTTTGTAGCTAGCAGCGTTAGCTGTTGGGGAAGCTAGCTCAGTTAGCTTAGCGTTAGCTCCCGGTGCAGATACATATTGTATTTAAAAGGTTTGCTCTTGAGTTATTGTGACGTTAACTCGTCGGTTTGAATCTTCCGTCACCGTACGTGACACGTGTAGGCCTGCCAAGTGAATTATTGTGTGCTCTTTGATCGTATTGTGACGCTTTCCGATGGAGGCTGTTCAGTTTTAATGTTACACACAGAGCAACGCCTGCCTGTCAGTTTCTCCCAGGTTGTTTGTTTGTTTGTTTGTTAGCATTACGTCAGCAGCAGTTAGCTGTCAGCAGCTAGCTGACGTTAAATGGATAAATAAAGCCACGGGTTGTCTCGTCTGGCTCACTAACGTTACATCCTAAACGGGACCAGACTCCTGTGTATCTGTCCAGCAAAGCTGTGTGTTTTAAAATGATGCTTTTTATGAAGGTAACGTGAGCTCCTCTCCACCAGTCGGCATTATGCCCCCCTCCCTCCTTTATGACAGCAACGTGGCTCCCAGGTGTTGCACAGCCTCCTGTGTGGGTCAATGGACTGCTCCATATGTGCCACCTGCTTTAGACCCGTGTAGACCTGATATTGTGATACCTGCCACCCCGTTTTGTTGTGAAGCTCCATATGGCATCCTGCTGTGTGTGTGTGTTATTCTTATTCTCTTACACACACACACACACACACACACCTGTCAGTGGAAAAGAAGCTCCTAAGCTGTTGTACTAAGAACAGGCATGGAAGCGGGTGTATAAGGTGTCACTGTAACTCCACTCTGCTCCCCGGGAGGTAAAAAAACACACTGAGGCCAGAGAATCCAAGTGGTGCATCACTGGATCACAATGTGCACACCTGTGACATTCTCAGGTCACCTTTCAGAAATTGTCATTTCACTACGTATGCTGAAAGTGTGCGTTTACAAATAGGTCTGTTTGGAACTGTGCCAATATTCCTATGACAGTTTGCTTGGTCCGGTTCCGCCGGTGTTTGCTGCTTCTCTTGTTTTTATACAACACGGTTCTGCACTGTGTTTTCATCCTGTCAGCTTTGATTTGTGACTAATTTTTCTCCCAAACTTTTGTCTTGTTCTCCCCCCCCCCCCCCCAGACTTCAAGAAGATCCTCCCACCGGTGTGAGTGGAGCACCGTCAGAGAACAACATCATGCTTTGGAACGCAGTTATTTTTGGGTGAGGTGTGTGTGTGTGTGTGTGAGAGAGAAAGGGAAGCTGACAGGAATGTGGAGGCTTTTTAATTGGCCCCTTCACACAAAATGCGACGAGTTGATTCTCCTCATTCCAACCAGGAGAATTTGCCAGACATTAATTCTCTCTCCCCCTCCCTCCCCAGGCCTGTGGGAACACCGTTTGAAGACGGTAAGTTAACCACCAAAAGGCCTGAGGCATCGATATTCTAGTAAAGCAGCATATTTTAAAATCCCTCTGTGACAAATAAATATAACTTGATGATCAGAAATGAAATGACGACGACCAGGACGTCGGTGTGTTTTTAAAATGTGGCAAAGTTCAAATAGTTTCAGTTGGCTCTGGATGCAACGTGGCATTGATTTAAATAAACAGCTGTCTCTCTCCTCAGGGACGTTTAAGTTGCTGATAGAGTTTTCCGAGGAGTACCCGAACAAGCCTCCCACGGTCCGGTTTGTCTCCAGAATGTTCCACCCCAATGGTGAGCTCCCGTCTCATCCCAGATGATTCCTCACATTTGTATGATTCTTCTCTCGTGCATCAAAAGGACAACAAACGTGGGCTCATCATTGTTAACTTAAATTGCACAATGAATAATGGTCCTTATTTTGTTGTTGGTTACCATGGCAACGGTCCACGCCTCATCATTGTAGGATGTGTTCCTTCGGGCTGCATGTCTGATATTTTCCCCCTTGTTGTGGTCCCAGTTTACGCAGACGGCAGCATCTGTCTCGACATCCTGCAGAACCGCTGGAGCCCCACGTACGACGTGTCGTCCATACTCACCTCCATCCAGGTGGGGGGCTTTGACCTTCAGCTCATTTGGGGGGGGCGATGTTAGAGTATCTTTCAACGCTCTGCGGCGGCATGGAATGTGTAAACGCTGATATAATTGATTTGTGGCAAATTGTTAGTTAAAGGTTCCTTCCTTTATTTTAAGGAGAAATGAACCTAAAATATGCTCGATATGACATGAATATCTACATTTTTTTACCAATCCAGCTGTCAAAAAGTTCTGTGTGTCTGCTTAAAAATTGGCTAAATAAGGCCGAACAATAACCCCACCTCCACCCCCACCCAAACAGTCGTTGCTGGATGAGCCAAACCCCAACAGCCCGGCCAACAGTCAGGCCGCACAGCTCTATCAGGAAAACAAGCGGGAGTACGAGAAGAGGGTGACGGCCATCGTGGAGCAAAGCTGGGTGGACGTCTGAGCTCCGCCTCCTCCGCCCTTTCATCAGCGCCGTACTCCACCTGTTCATTCTTCCCTCCTCGAGAAAGAAGAATAAAAAAACAGCAACTATATCCGAAGAACTCAAGTGCCACGCAAAGAAACCCAAGCAGAGTGGACATTAACGTGCTCGCCGACTCAAATCAATCTGTTTCTGGTCCTTTTTAATTTTACTTTTTTTATTGCATGATGTGAAATAAGTTATTGCTAACGGAATTTGTAATATATCTGTTGTTTGGTTGGATTGATGATGCAGTTGGTGTTTGAGTTTTCCTCTTCTGTGTAACATCTGGTTCAGGCAGGATGATTTAAGGACCAGTTTAGAATTATCAGACTAATATTCATCCTCCAAATGAGACCTTTTATCAGCGCCCACAGCCCCCCCCCCGTTTAATCCTGCTCTTAAAATCACACATTAAATCAACGAGCAGAAGATCGAAGCGGCTCAAGTCGTCTCCAGTTCCCCATTTAAAGATTTAAAAAGACCTGAGATTATGATCACGAGGGACGAGACGTCATGATGAAGCTCCGCCTCTGAGGAACCACGAGGGATATGTTACAAAGATTTTGAATTAAACAAAATGTATACTTATGACAATATGCTGTATAAACATAATAAAAGACATTTTTCAGAGTTTAAGGGTTTCTTTCTCGTTAGTCCTCAGTGGTTCAGTTCAGAACTTTTATCCCACTAGAGAAGATTTTCAGCAGCATTAAATCTTTATTTTAAACCATTGTTGTGCTTAAATGGTAAATTTGCCTACAGTTTGAAAGTATTCAATATGCAAAAAGAACCATGTGCAGGAACATTGTGGTTAAAAGAAACCAATCTTATAAGAAAGTATTTTATTATGCTTCAGACATTCGGGACACATTCAATTTCATCATCATCAAAAAAAAGTAAAAGTGTAAAAATGGAGAAATTCCAACATGAACAATTAAAAGCAAGTCTTTTTACAAAATATTTTAGATGTAAACACATCCGAGATAAAAACCACCCGACTGCAGCTGGTCCATCACTGACACTGAGAAAGAAGAAGAAAACATGAAGTGAGTTAGACGAGAATCGTTTGGGTTTTTTCAGATATACAGAACAGATTTTTTTTTTCTTTAAATTGAACAATATATTGACGGTTTACAATTTAATGACCCTTATGTAAAAGCCAAAAGGGTCTATATTGGTTAATTGGAATTCAGGATAAATTAATTAGTTAATTTCAGATGCAGGAGCTACAGATGTGAAACATCTGTCTCGATGTATTGACGTCGTAGAAGAAGAAGAGCTGCATTCGGTACGTGAGCATTTAGCTGTTCTACGACACAACTTATTTCTCTATTCTACGCTTTTCAATCAGCTCAGGCACAGAAATCTGCGTTGCGTTTCGGGAGGTACCAGCCGGTACCAATATGCCGCTGGTCCTCGGTACCCAACCCTTTGAGTGAGACAAACCTTCTGCTTCTTCATGATCTCGTCTCTGGTCTTGAAGACCGGAGCGTCCTCCACCACGACTCCTTCAGCCATGTCCTTCACCTTCTCCAGCAGCACCGAGCTGTAGCTGTTAAACCATCACTGTGCTTCATTAATCATAGCAATAGTAAAAACGTTATTTTTCTCTTGTACGACAGTAAATTAAAAGCTAATCCAGCAATTTAAGAACATCATTTACTTACATATTAGATAGCAAAAATATTAACAAAAACATTTATAAAGAGACACAACAAACAGAATTATAATGATCAAGTCATAATTGGTACCTCCAATATTCAAACTATGAATAATGTGGTTCTTTTGATGTTTAAGATATACGTGTTTAAGGTTATTAAAAAAAAAAATTAGTTAAAGACTTTGAGATTACCTTTAACTGCAAATAACAAGAAATGTTCGTAATTCGTTGCATGAATTTTCTTATATTAGCCTACTCTTATTACTTAATCACGTGCTACTTGTTTTGGTCACAATGCTTTACAAATACAACAGTAACATCTGTCGTGTTTACATCTTTAAAAGAGAACTTGATTAAATTAATAAAATAACTAATTTTGATGAGGATTTTTTTTTTCGCAGCCATCTTTGTTATTGGTCACGCGGACACCGGGGGCTCTACGAGAGATTCAAAGGACCCGGATGCTGGAGCGGATATAATTATTATCCAATAATGGAAACTAGTGGAAATACACATACATCTACATACAGGCCGTAGAGTGGAGGGGCGCTGCGTCGTGTTTACGTACCGGCAGCCGAGGAAGACGTTGTTGGCCCAGACCATGGACAGGGACACGAGCTGGTCCAGGTGCGGGTCCTCGTAGTCGCTGATGTTCCGCAGGATGAACTCCCGCCGGGCCTGCCAGTGTTTCTCGCTCTCCCAGTAGCCTCGGAACGTTTCCACCTGGTCCGCCAGCGCTCTGTTCTGCTGAATGAAATCCTCCACGTCCATGTTCGCCATCTTTGCTCACCCCCCTGACGACGAGTCAACGAGAGGCGACTTCCGGTCTGCGAAGCGGGTCCCAGAAGTAGTTTTTCCGGCTCGGCGTGTGTCAAACAGCGCCCCCCCCCCCGCGGTGGAAGTAAACATCAGCTTTTGTTTTTAATTCATTAATACAGTTAAAAAGTAGTTAGTTTATCAAGATATATCACCAATTCATTCATGTATATGACAACATTGTAGATATGAAGATGTCTATCCACAAAAAAATAAAATAAACTACCTTGTTTCTATTAATTATTTGAATGTGTGGGTCGTAGATCATTTGAATCCCATTCAGACGCTACAGAAGATAATGAGAGGGTGGACCATCAGGGTCAACTCTGAGTGAACTCCGACTTGTGAACAGTTAACCATTTTGTTTTATTCAATGTCATTTCTTTTAAAAGTCTTTATTTCCCTAAAATTAGCAACAAAGGTGGGTTGTGTTACTGTGAGTGATCGTGCACCTCCTCGTCCGCCCACCTCACATTGCAGCAAATTATAATAATAATAATAATATCTAGTGTAGTTGACTCCTCCTCGCTCACCTCTCTTCTCCTTGTCGAACAAAGTGCAACGATGCTTCTGAGATTCCATGTTATCACTTCCTGTTCTGTACTTTCTATTCTTCCTGTTTATGTTATTTCCTGTCGCAACCCCCCCTGACGGCAGATTATCATTTTGATGCCGGCAAAACCAAACGAGCTAAAGCCTGGAGCCAGTTTAACAGAAAACATCTAAAAAAGAATCACTTCTGATGAAGATTATCTTGAAAAGTTTTTCTTTTTTCCTTAAACAGGGAACAACCTTAAAATCTTTTCATTTTCATTTAACACAAGGTGTTTGAAGCAGAGTTGTATATTGAGAGTTTACGTCCCTTGACGTGTGGAAGCAATCATCTCGATTGGAGGAGCACGTGTCCTCTTGTTGATGACCAGGTATCAATAACAGACGTAAGGCGCCTTACAGCTGTGAACTAAAAGAATGAATGGCACAGCAACTACGTGTCTGACCCACATCTGTCAGGATGAGCTCCCTGAACAAATCACATGCTCATCCCATCAGAAGCTAAGTTAGCATAGCACACGTTAGCTCACATTAGAAGCCCCCCATGGGGGACAGAGGGGGAGGAGAGGAGGAAACACTGCATGCAGGTGTTACATTATAATGAGAATCTCCTGTGTCCTTTACCGCCTCAAGGGAGGGGGGCCCTTATGTACCCCCCTCCCCGAGTGACATCTGCTTAAACAGCCTCCTGACATCGTGTGTTTGATTGAGTCCATTTGTTCATCCATCAGGCCCCCACCCTTTCAGAAAGGCGAAGCAGTGAGATCTGAAGAGCAAACAGCTGCAGGGGAAGAAGTGAAGAACAGGACCCCCCCCCCCCATGTGACTCCAGACCCAAAGTCCTGACAGTATGATGCATCATGGAATCGAAAAAGGATTAAAACTGCTAACTTCATGACTGATGTGACGCTAGGTGACTCTCCTGATAGACGTATTATTATAGTGAGAATACATTATAAAAGGAGAGGTTTCAATGTGAAAAGGAAGAACTCTTTTTTTAAATATGTGCAACACACTTCTTCTAACATGACATTTGAAACATTTGACATATTTGAAAAGCCTCCATGAGATGATTGAGTCCATCATTGGTTGGTCACCAGGGAGCCAGGTGAGGCTTCAGTCCCCTTCCTCTCCTCTCCGAGGCGCAGTCCCCTCGCGCTGCTCTCGGAGGAGGAGGAGGAGGAGGAGGAGGAGGAGGAGGTGCAGCTCGCGCCTTCACGGAATTGAAACTACGCCATAAATATGGCGCCAAAAGAGTTTTCAAGCTGATGACGAGAAGCGCGTCTTCTTCTTCTTGCTTCTGCGGCTGCTGGCGGGGACGCGTGCGTTTTATTGCATTTCTCGTGCGGAGAGCCGTGCGCGTTACAGAGGAATCTTACCGGTTACCGGAGCACCGGGGAGAGTTTACCGGTTTCCGGATCTTTCCGGACTCATTTGTTGGAAATAAAGCATCTCTTTTATTTTTTTTATTCCCCCCCCCTCTCTTCTCCTCACTGCCACCGGAGGAAAACACCGGAGGATTTTTAAATATATATTTGGCCACATTCGGGCCTTTTTTCTTCTTTCTTTTTTTTGTAAAATGCGACATGCTTTCCGGTGAGCGGCATGTTGTGCGCACCTCGCAGGCTCCACCGTGAACAGCAGCAGGACCTCCACCACCTCCTCCACCTCCTCCACCACCTCCACCACCACGCTCTGCTGGCTGCTGCAGCTGTTGTTGTTGTTGTTGTTGTCACTTTTTGAGAGGAACACAAAGCGCATTCTGGCTGCCACTTTTGGATATTTTTGTAATTCCGGATTGGGGCTCAGCTGCCGGTTCTGCAGAAGCCGACGCGCTGTCAGCGCGGGGGAGGGAAGGGGGCGGCGGCGGGGGGGGGGGCGGTCCTGTCACCCAACGTGGAAGTCGGGGCGGCTGAGCGGCACTGGCAGGGCAGCGAGTGGGCAAACTGAACTACTGAACCCTGCTCCGTGGAAAGTACATGTGCCACACGGCCGATGAGCGCCTGATCTCCGGGACCCGGGACGCCTCCGCACCGGAAGCCATCAAGGTAAAGAGACGCCGAATAACCGCTACTGTAACGACGCGCGGGATGGAAACAACGCTGCAGGACGGCAGGAGTCACTCCGCTGCGGGGGCTATTCGGGCTAGGCTAGCTGGGGGGGGGGGGTCCGTACGCACTTTATTAAGAGTCTCTTCTATCAGGCTTCACAGCCGCCACTAACGCGGATAAGATCCGTGGGGGGGTGGGGGGGGGTAATCCGGGGAAACTTGGCCGCGTTGTGGCTCTGCAAAAAACATTTTTAAAAAAACGTGAACGCGCCCCGGTGGGAACGAGGTGCGTGAGCGCGCACTTTTTTTCATTTTTTAATTTTGCGAGAAGAGGCCGTTTGCAGCGGCGTGGAGGACTCTGAGGGACGCACGCACGCGCCCACGCACGCGCGCACACGCCCACCTTCTTCACCGGATCTTGGTGGCTTTCGAGGAGGGGGGAGTGGCTGTTGTTTACCTCCCTCTGGTGCCTCCTTACCTGGGAAACAAACAACAACAGCCAGAGGAGGAGGGGCGCGTGAGCGGCGTGAGCAGCGTTAACGGGGCGGAGGGGGCATCTGCCACATAAGTGCTTTTTTGGGGGGGGGGCAGATAATATAATGTCTGTTAGTTTCGTTCATCAATGTTTCAGGCAATTCATCTCAAAGTCTGAAATAAAGAAACAACCCCCCCCCCCCCCCCCCCCCCTGAACACACACACACACACACACTGGCTGAACTGGCTGCATTCTTGAGTCAATTAAACTGTAATCATCCAGGGACTTGTTAAATATTCCCAGTTGTGAGAGCCCCCCCCCACCCTTATTCCTGCTATCACCCCGCCCCACACACACACACACACACACACACACACGCACACACACACCATCATAACCTGTACACACTAGCTGGGTGCATGTCGCTCTAAACACTCGAATGCAGATGCATGTACACTCTTCAAAACTCACACACACAACCCACCTCCTGCTGGGTAGGAAACCGGAGATGAGTCATGGTGTGTGGGGGCATAACAACTCTCTCCCTGCCTTACGTATCTCTTCCTGATGCAGTGCTATCACCCCCCCCCCCCCTCGAGACTCACCTCCCTCGCTTAGAGACAGCGTTGTTTACATGGACAGGGAGCTGCTTTCAGTTGGGTTTTCAACAGCTCTCATCTTTCCTTCCCCATTCGTCCCTTTTCTGTTCCATCCATCCATCCATCCATCCACACATAAATACTCCTTCCATCCATCCATCCATCCATCCACACATAAATACTCCATCCATCCATCCATCCACACATAAATACTCCTTCCATCCATCCATCCACACATAAATACTCCTTCCATCCATCCATCCACACATAAATACTCCTTCCATCCATCTATCCATCCATCCACACATAAATACTCCATCCATCCATCCATCCACACATAAATACTCCTTCCATCCATCCATCCACACATAAATACTCCTTCCATCCATCCATCCACACATAAATACTCCTTCCATCCATCCATCCACACATAAATACTCCTTCCTTCCATCCATCCATCCATCCACACATAAATACTCCTTCCCTCCATCCATCCATCCATTCACACATAAATATTCCTTCCATCCATCCATCCACACATAAATACTCCTTCCATCCATCCATCCACACATAAATACTCCTTCCTTCCATCCATCCATCCATCCACACATAAATACTCCTTCCCTCCATCCATCCATCCATTCACACATAAATATTCCTTCCATCCATCCATCCACACATAAATACTCCTTCCTTCCTTCCATCCATCCACACAAATACTCCTTCCCTCCATCCATCCATCCATCCACACATAAATACTCCTTCCATCCATCCATCCACACATCAATACTCCTTCCATCCATCCATCCACACATAAATACTCCTTCTTTCCATCCATCCATCCACACATAAATACTCCTTCACTCCATCCATCCATCCATTCACACATAAATATTCCTTCCATCCATCCATCCACACATAAATACTCCTTCCATCCACCCACACATAAATACTCCTTCCATCCATCCATCCACACATAAATATTCCTTCCTTCCATCCATTCACACATAAATACTCCTTCCTTCCGTCCATCCATCCACCCACACATAAATACTCCTTCCATCCATCCATCCACACATAAATACTCCTTCCTTCCATCCATCCACACATAAATACTCCTTCCATCCATCCATCCACACATAAATACTCCTTCCATCCATCCATCCACACATAAATACTCCTTCCCTCCATCCATCCACACATAAATACTCCTTCCCTCCATCCATCCACACATAAATACTCCTTCCTTCCATCCATCCACACATAAATACTCCTTCCATCCATCCATCCACACATAAATACTCCTTCCCTCCATCCATCCACACATAAATACTCCTTCCCTCCATCCATCCACACATAAATACTCCTTCCCTCCATCCATCCACACATAAATACTCCTTCCATCCATCCATCCACACATAAATACTCCTTCCTTCCATCCATCCACACATAAATACTCCTTCCATCCATCCATCCACACATAAATACTCCTTCCCTCCATCCATCCACACATAAATCCTCCCTCCCTCCATCCTTCTATTGCTCCATCCTCCATGTATCAGCTCTCCTTCTACATAATGTCATGTAAACCCTGAGGAGGCAGACCTTCTCTGAGCCTCACATGTGTACACATGCACACGTGTGTGTGTGTGTGTGTGTGTTGGGGGGTAGCGTGTGCGTATGCTGCGCTAGGTGCTGAGCTGGGATTGGCTGGGAAAGGGGGTAAGGACCCCCACGTGGTGCGTTGTATCGCATTAGCTCCTGAGGAGGAGGGGGGCGGGGGGTGAATGAATGAACCGCTGACGTCATGTTAGCTGTATATTTGATACCTCACACACTGCACTGGTCCTGTGTGTGTGTCTGTGTGTGTGTTGTCAGCGCTGTTCACTAACCAGCTAACCAGCAGTGGGCCACAGGGGTATTACTACTAGTGTGTGTGTATGTGTTACATTACATCACATGTCATTTAGGTGACACTTTTATCCAAAGCGACTTCCACTGCATTTTAACCCATGCGTTACATTTGGCCCGGGGAGCAGTTGGGGGCCAGGTGTCTTGCTCAGGGACACTTCCACGTGGCACATGGGGCAGCCGGGATTCAAACCAACAACCTTGCTGCTCCCAGCGCACCACACTACTCCATGTGTGTATTTCCGTGATTTAGTGAGTCCACAATAGACTGATAGTGGATTCCTGATACAAATTTAAATGACATATTTTGTGATTCATTGGAGATTTTCCATCTTTTGAAAGATGTGACGAGACAGAAAGAAATGATCTAATGATGAATTAGTGCCATGTTTGTATGAGGAGTGAATGCTCATTAACAGGTTTACTGTTTGTTAACCTGTGACTCCACAGGAAGCCGCTTGAGACTTGACCTTTTCTCACGTCTAGAGATAAACGTCAACAGTGAACCTTCAAGAAAGAAAAGGATCATTTAAATCTCTCTCAGAGAGAGAGTGTGTGTGTGTGTGTGTGTGTGTGTGTGCGTGTGTGTAAACAACACACACAAACCTTCATTGTGCTGTTTGAAAAAAGCTTCTGACTCACAGCTCCATCAAGTATCAAATCAAGGCAACAGATGAGAAGCATAGAGGGAGGGAGGGGGTGAGGTGAGGGGAGGGTGAGGTGAGCAGTGGTATGGAGAGGGAGGGGTAAGGGGAGGAGGACAGACAGGCGAGGGGGGGGGTAGATAAACAGGGAGGGTGTAGTCTGTGGAGGGGATTGGAGCTTGTGCCGGGTTTCTTGGCAGAGTCCTGAGCCCCCCCCCCCTCACCTCCTTCATTGTTTGTCAGCAGGTTTCAGGAGACTGATGGGTGGGGGGGGGGGGCTAGTTAGACATTTATCTGGACTGCAGCCCACCGCCCCCCCCCCTCTTCTCCTTTTTTCCAATGCTTCACTCCTGCTCCCACGATGCAACGATAATGTTGGTATGTGTGTGTGTCCATGTTGTGTACAGTTATACAGTGTGTGTGTGTGTTGTGTACAGTTATACAGTGTGTGTGTGTGTTGTGTACAGTTATACAGTGTGTGTGTGTGTGACCATGTTGTGTACAGTTATACAGTGTGTGTGTGTGTGACCATGTTGTGTACAGTTATACAGTGTGTGTGTGTGTGTGACCATGTTGTGTACGGTTCTACAGTGTGTGTGTGTGTGTGTGTGTGACCATGTTGTGTACAGTTCTACAGTGTGTGTTTGTGTGTGTGTGACCATGTTGTGTACGGTTCTACAGTGTGTGTGTGTGTCACCATGTTGTGTACAGTTATACAGTGTGTGTGTGTGTGACCATGTTGTGTACAGTTATACAGTGTGTGTGTGTGTGTGTGACCATGTTGTGTACAGTTATACAGTGTGTGTGTGTGTGTGTGACCATGTTGTGTACGGTTCTACAGTGTGTGTTTGTGTGTGTGCCGGCGTTGTGTACAGTTTTACAGTGTGTGTCCATGTTATGTACAGTTTTACAGTGTGTGTCCATGTTGTGTACAGTTATACAGTGTGTGTCCATGTTGTGTACAGTTATACAGTGTGTGTGTGTGTGTCCATGTTGTGTACAGTTCTACAGTGTGTGTTTGTGTGTGTGTGCCGACGTTGTGTACAGTTTTACAGTGTGTGTCCATGTTGTGTACAGTTTTACAGTGTGTGTCCATGTTGTGTACAGTTATACAGTGTATGTGTCCATGTTGTGTACAGTTATACAGTGTGTGTGTGTGTGTGTGTGTGTCCATGTTGTGTACAGTTGCACAGTGTGTGTGTGTGTCCATGTTGTGTACAGTTGCACAGCGTGTGTGTGTCCATGTTGTGTACAGTTGCACACAGCCATTCAGTCTGGACCTTACCTCGGGGGGAGGGTTGGTCACTTCTTCTAGTCTAGAGAGAAGATATTTGAAGGCATGTAGAAATACACCTGTTGAATAGTCTGAAACGATGCATCTCTTCCTCTGGAAATGACAGCACGTTGATGTGTGTGTGTGTGTGTGTGTGCGTGTGTGTGTGTGCGTGCGTGCATTGCCGTCTTGTTCACCTGTTAGCTGCGGATGAGGATGTGTGATGTTCCTCACGTGTGTCCGATGTGCTTTCTCTTCTAGCCTTTCATGGCAAGGGCATTCATCTTCACTGTGTGTGTGTGTGTGTGTGTAAATGCTTCACACCTTACATCACACACTTTGGCACACTTAACTTCCAAGACACACACACACACACACTGACATTTTGAGCTGAGAACAAACAGGGAGGGGGGAGAGAGGCAGAGACTGAGTGGGGGGGGGGGGGGGGGGGGAGTAGCAGTAAAGTAGAGATATGATGATTGGTGGAGGTGAGAGAGAGAGTGTGTGTGTGTGTGTGTGTGTCCAGGTGTAATCTTGTGGTTTTGTAGAATCTGCTGGTTAATGGCAGACGTCTCGCAGTGATTGGGCGATGAAACACACAGTGTGTGATGGAGAAACACCTGGTGGAGACCCGCCCTCTACTCACTGCACCTTCCTAGTTGGACTCTATTTTTAGCATTTTTGTTCCCAAGGCAGGTTGCTCTTATTCTGAAAAATCAACACACACACACACACACACACACACACACACACGGCATGCATCAGAGAGACCGTTTGTTATGAAGCAATTTATATGCAAGGATTCTTTATCAAGCTGATTGACCTCTGGCTCCTCAAGGCGCTGTAAGCCCCGGACAGTTGTGTGTCTGTGTGTTTGCAGATTGGCAAACAGCTTCTACAGCTTGTTGTTTGTGTGCTCATTTTGTGTGTGTGTGTGTGTGTGTGTGTGTCTGTGCAAGCAGGCATTGCTTCAGAGCTCCATCGTCATCATCTGCACTATTGATGATCTTCTTTAGATGCTTTGTGTAAATATACATCACCATTTCTGTGTGTGTGTGTGTGTGTGTGTGTGTGTGTTGCCGGCTCTGCAGCTATAGTCTCTTATTAATAAATCACCATCATGGAAACATGTTGTCGTGCACTGACCCAAAGTGCTGCAAGGTGCTACTTATTTAGCTTGTTTTAGCTCAGCTCCTTGGTTCCCCTCTTTGACGCCATTGTTCTTCCTCCTCCTCCTCCTCCTCTTCCTCTCTTATGCTTTAGTCCTGAAGAAGCAGCTGACTCAGGCCGGTTGTGTTTTCCACGAGCGTCTCAGCTGGACTCACAAAGCTCTCGGCGGTGTCACAGCCAGCCAATTAATTAGCTACCCGGGCGACGCGGCTATCCCAGCATGCATCAGTCAGCCTCCTCCGCTGTTTGCCTCATTATATGTAATATAAATGTTTAGCGCTGACGCTAAACCCGGCTGAAGTGAAGGAACCTGAGAGGCGCGTTTAAAGGTTTACATTTCTTCATGGTACGCCATCGATGGAGTGATGGGCCGGATGCTGAGCACATGGCTGTGACATGAATATCATAATAAGGATTATTCCAGTCTCTTGTGTTTAACATGCTTATGGATGATCATGTACGTTTTTCCACATTACATTTGTGTCCGGCGTGTTGCCATGGCGACATCCGGCTGACATGACCCCGTGGCAAACTTCCTGATTTCGGCCCACGGGCTCCGCCCCTTTCCACACTGTCACATTGACGGGGAGAACTTGTTTGGTTGGACCCGTTTTTCATATTAGTATATTTCATAGAGTTCTTATGGCAACCATCAGATCCTAATTTGAATCAATGGGCTCGTTAGCGGAGCTCGTTGCGTTTAAGGTGCAGCTTTTCAGTGGTTATACGTAACATGTGTGAGGGTTGAAATGTGCTTCCTGTGGTCTTTCTCTAAATAGTTTCTCTTTCCAAGCACCAGATAGTCTTCCTGTTTGGATCCCTCCATCTTTTGGGATATCATTCTTATTTCTTCTCCTGATCTCGGAGACTCTCTCGCACAGCTTCTTTAAAAAGGAGTTTGGTTGATGGTTGTGTTTCTTACTGTCTGACGAACAAACACCTTTGATTCAGGAGTCAAAAGTCGATTCTTCTTTTGTCCTTGGTCCACTCTTTCCTCTCCTCTGCTGGACCATCACTGCTTTCACTTTGCCGGGTGGAATATTTAGTTCAGGTCTAAAACTCTCTTTTATCTCTGGAAGCTTTAATTATAATGCAGTGCGATGTTCCCTTCTGAGCACTGCTTCTTTCCTCAAAGACACACAAACACAGAGAGTGGGACCAGGAACTGGGGACAGACTTGGAACCTAAGGCTACATTTTTCTCCAATTGCTGCTGTTGGACCTGTAAATTACAGGGAGATTCTGTGGCTCCGCACAGCAGGAGATTTAACTGTCGTCAGCACACCCAACGAAAAGCAAGTCAGCATCTAGCCGCTGAAATATCAGGGTGACCCCCCCTCCCCCCCTTTCTGGAGACAAGCGTCTGGTTGACTCCCAAACTGTGTGTACTGTCCACCATCTTTTAAACACAAGACCTGAAATAATTGGCCTAGAAAGTGACCACACGGTATTTCCTTCCGGCAGAGCGGTGAGTAGACGAGGGGTCACTTTGAGTCTAGAACCTGACCTCGAAGCACCTGAAGCTCTTTTATTGAGACCATCAAAAGCCAAATATAAAATTGTGTTTGATCGCCGCCCCCTCCCCCCCCTGTCTGTCGGCTGGGAATCAAAGCCGGGGGTCGCGGCGCTTATGATGGACAGGAGGCGGGACTAGCGTAGCTCACGTCGCTAGCGGACTCTCGCCCGCCTCTCGGAAGCATTTAAAGTCCTGACCTTTTAAAGGGGGGGGGGGGGCAGTATATCCGAGGCGTGGTGTTGATGGATGGAGCTCAGCTACGTTAAACGGAGGCTGAAAAACAAGTCTCCACTGCTGCAGCCACCAAACATGTGGGAGTCGCTTGAGTGTTTGGTTTAGGCCCCCCCCCCCCCACCCCTTCCACCCCTTCCACCCCCTCCCCCGTTCTTGCAAAGCCACATTTCTTGTCATGAAGAGATCCTCGAAGCTACTTCATGGCACCTTTTTCTTCTTCTTTTTATTGGGGTTCATCCGTTCACATTTTCCGTTGGTCAGAGAGTAAAGGAAGAAATGACTCGTCTCTGGTCCCGAGGTTTAAGTGGGTCGCCGGAGAGTTTAATAGGCCGGGGGGGTCTGGGAAGGATCGGAGCGTGCAGACTCAAAGTCCAACAGGCGGAGCTGGAGGAAGTCAATGATGTACTTAACTACTCTCCTCAAAGGCAGGAAGACGAGGAAGAGCTAGACGAGAGGGGGGGGGGGTAAAGATGGAGAACGGAGGCTGTGGAAGTCAATGATGTACTTAACCCCCCCCGTGTCCCTGTTATTGTAAGGGAAGGGAAGATGGAGGGAGGGGGGGGGGCGGGGGGGGATAGAGGCAGCGAAGAAGCGGCGTTTATTCTGTCGGCATAAATGTCAGTGGTTGGGTGTTCGTGGAAGAGCCTCGTATACCAGGCAATAACCCAGTTTTATGACCACATAAATCCCCCCCCCCACCCCCCCCTCCTGCCTCCCTCTCGTAATACACTTCCTTCGGGCTCCCTGACCTGCTCTCTTTTTGCTTCATTTTTCTCTCTTTCCAGACTCATGACCTTTGACCCTTTCCCTCTGAGCGGTTCTGCGTGTTTTCTTCCTTTTTGACCCTCCAGCGAGGGACTAGTAACGTTCCCGTGCCCCCCCCCCCCCCCCCGGATACGCCAGGAACGCTTTTATTAGTAAAGCCGGGAGTTTGTGCGAGTACGAGGTCACGATGACAAGGTGACCGTCAGATATCTGAAACAAACGGGTTCTTGTTGTGTAAAGTGTGTTCATCTGAAGTAAATGCTTGATTTTCTATTCCTTGCTTCACTGTGAATAGTTCTACAAACCTTCGTTGCTCCTCAAAGTGCAGTTGTGCTCTGAGTGCCGTTGTGTCGTCCGTTTTTTGCGGACAGATCGGGTTGTTGACGAGCTTCTTCTCACTCGACATTTCTTCTCTCCCCTCGACAGATGGAGAGCGAAACGAAGAGGAGGAAATACTCCACAAGCAGCAACGACTCCGACACCACCGACAGTAAGTTGGAGAGTTGTGTGTGTGTGAATCGGTTTCCATAGCAACCATAAACTACGTGGAAGAGGATTTTGACACGACCGAATGCGTTCCTTATTAAATCTAAAAAAGTTAACAGTTCCACCACTGAGACACACAATGAACTGAAGTCTGCATAGGGTCTGCATAGGCTGTGCATAGGGTGTGCATAGAGTCTGCATAGGGTCTGCATAGGGTCTGCATAGGGTCTGCATAGAGTCTGCATAGGGTGTGCATAGGGTGTGCATAGGGTCTGCATAGGGTCTGCATAGGGTGTGCATAGAGTCTGCATAGGCTGTGCATAGGGTGTGCATAGGGTGTACATAGGGTCTGCATAGGGTCTGCATAGGGTGTGCATAGGGTGTGCATAGGGTGTGCATAGGGTGTGCACAGGGTCTACATAGGGTCTGCATAGGGTGTGCATAGGGTGTGCATAGGGTCTGCATAGGGTCTGCATAGAGTCTGCATAGGGTGTGCATAGGGTGTGCATAGGGTGTGCATAGGGTCTGCATAGGGTGTGCATAGAGTCTGCATAGGCTGTGCATAGGGTGTGCATAGGGTCTGCATAGGGTGTGCATAGGGTGTGCATAGGGTGTGCATAGAGTCTGCATAGGCTGTGCATAGGGTGTGCATAGGGTCTGCATAGGGTGTGCATAGGGTGTGCATAGGGTCTGCATAGGGTGTGCATAGGGTGTGCATAGAGTCTGCATAGGCTGTGCATAGGGTGTGCATAGGGTCTGCATAGGGTGTGCATAGGGTGTGCATAGGGTGTGCATAGGGTCTGCATAGGGTGTGCATAGGGTGTGCATAGGGTGTGCATAGGGTCTGCCTAGGGTGTGCATAGGGTCTGCATAGGGTGTGCATAGGGTGTGCATAGGGTCTGCATAGGGTGTGCATAGGGTGTGCATAGGGTCTGCCTAGGGTCTGAGTCAGACCCTAGGCAGACCCTATGCAGATTCTAGTCAGACCGCCTGACTAGAATCTGACTAAATAAAAACCTACGTTCCACTTCTCGAATGTGTATCCTTCAACACGGTGGGCCCTTCTGTCGGGGGGGGGGGGGGGGGGCAGTTTGTAACAGTGTGGGCTCCATGGCAACGTAGCTGTGACAGCCGAGTAGCAGTGGGGGGTTTGAGAAGGACGACTTCTGTGCTGTGGCAGTGAAAGTTTGTGCGTCTTATGTGTGTGCGGCTACGAGTGTGCATATGTGGCAAATACGTGGACGCGTTAGCAGTGTGGTGTGTGAAGTGTATGTGTGTGTGTGTGTGTGAATTATGTGAGGTGTGGGGGGGGAGAGGGAGGTTGTAATCACAGCGGCTCTGTTAGCCGTTAGCTGTTAGCCGTGTGGTCGACGCGGTGGAAACACGGCCTTGGTGACGAGGGAAATATGTTGAGTGGGAGGCAGCACCCACACACACACACAGACACACACACTCACACACATGCACATATACACACGCGCTCACAAGGTGCTATATTACACAAATGTGTGTTGTTCCCTTTATTTTCGGTATAATTTAATTGCCAATGCTATTTAATGTTCAAACAAAAGATGTAGAAAACCCGCCGTGAATGAAATCACACACTGACACACGGTGGGGGGGGCGTATCGACTCCAGCGGCTGCTTAATTGGCATTTGAGTATTAACGAGGCTGTAAAGGACCACAGTGGACTGCTTAACAAGATGCTATTTATACTGTCATTACTTATTAAACCAAAGAGATCATCATCAGTCTGCTTCCATTAGGGCCCGGGGGGGGTGGTGGGTGTTATTTAAGTTGCGCGGTGTTCTGTCTCTCTGGTGAGTAACCTTCCATCGCCATTGTAAAGCCTCTCTGGAGGCGGCGGGAAGTTCCCTGGAGCTCTGAGCATCTTTCCTTTCTTTTCTTTTTATTTCTGCCAGGTCAGGTGACGTCGTGGTCCAGGTCATCCAAGAACACGGGCACCTGCAGCACATGGGTCCACCACCAGCACAAGAAACCCTCTGAGGTGAGTCCGCGCAGAACGCATTGGACCTCCGACCCCTGTCCGTTAGCCGTTAGCTGTTAGCGGCGCTGTTGATTGGTGGATGTGTAAGGATGTGAATAGATCAAAGAGGTTTTGGTGCCCATCTCCTGATTGAGTATGACGATAAATGGACAGATCCTACGGTCCGTATATTCCTGCAATGATCACTGATACTGCGCTAAGACTGCAGCTGCGTTTCAGTCCTCAACCGGCACCAACGATGAAGAAAACCGCCCAAATCCACCCGGCGCTCGAATGGCTTAACTACCAGGTGGAGGTCGGGAAGCTCCTCCCACTCCTCCCACGCCGCCAGTGAAGTGGTTTTAAATCCGTTTGAAGAGAACTGGTCTCTCTCCGTTTGGAGGGTTTCACTCCAGAAATAACCAAGGAGCCATTTGCAAGCTACAGCTGCTCGTACAAATTAGCAGAGAAGCATTTTGCTTTTGAATATGGGGGGTAAACCACCTCCTGATGGCCCCAGAGATGTTCTGGTGTGCTGGGGCGAGGCACTAGGACGAGGAGTGAGGAGATTACAGTTTTGTGGAACACATCCAGGACCTGCTTATGAAATACAACCTTTAGGGAATTATCGTACTCGCTATATGATTACGTTGAGTTAGTCGCTGTTGTTTCGTCAATAGTGCTGAAGAAAAAATGTTATCTTACCGTCTGGATCTCTGAATCCAAAGTAAGAGATTTAATAAAGTTTAATTGAAGTCATTTATTTAAGTGGTTGAAAGAAATCATCACTCAGTGAATTCATTTGCTTCTTTTTGTGCATTAATGTAGCTTTAGTTTGCCTTTGGCTACTTGTGTATCGACTGATGGAACCTGTTTAACTTGAGTTAAATCCTTCTAAAACAAGCAGTGTTTGACCCCCACATACAAACACTTTGCTTTCTCTCATCCGCTGCCTTCCGTCACCTGACAGGAAATGGATTTTACTTGTTTCTTCTTTTCTTTTGGACGAGGGGGCTTCAGATCCGTCCGGTGTGGATCAGAGAAACTGATCTACCTGCTGAGCTGGTTCAAAGGTCACAATTCAATGCAACACAAATACCAACGAGAATGAGAAGCTGGAGTTCATTGGCTGTTTGAGAGCTAAATCCTGATGGTTGAAGTTTAAGGGACACGTTCCCCGTGCGTCCTCTCTGGGGGGGGGCGGGGCCAACGGTAAACACTGCCGACCCGTAATGACAGCGTAGCTCCTTTTCTAAAAGTGAGCAGAGTACATTTGAGTCTTCGGCCTCCTCTTAGAAGTGGTCTGATGGTCTTCTCTCGGTGGAAGGACCACAAACTCCAGCGCTTCTCTTCTTCATTTCCTTTAGAGCTGCGTCTTTCATCTCTGGAATGGAAACCTTTCAAAAGGTCAGACACAAACAGGAAGTTGTTCCGCACACAGAGAGCACCTGTTTGGTCCCGTGGTTAACAGTCGCAGGCGATATTTCAGTCAAGAGATGACGAGGGGAAACACCTCAGTGTTAATGAATAGATAAGTTAAACACAAACACACACACACACACCGTTTGTCAGCTGACATGTATTAACTTTTCTTCATGTTGTGTGTGGATGGGATGGGATTTTTTTCTATATATATATATATATATATATATATATATATATACACAGCAGGTGAAATAAGTATTAAACACGTCACCATTTTTCTCAGTAAATATATTTCCAAAGGAGCTTTTGACGTGATATTTTCACCAGATGTTGGTAACAATCCAAGTAATACAAACATACAAAGATGTTCAGAAATAAAGTTATGTGTAATAATGTGAAATGACACAGTGAAAAAGTAATGAACACACTTAGTGATATTTATTCAATATTAATAAAGCCTGTGTTGGTAATGACAGCTTAGTGTTTTAGCTTAGTGAGCTTAGTGATTTTTTTTTTTCCGTATTTTTCTTCCTAAGAAAAATAAGTTAGAACAATGACCAGTTTAAGGGTGTAAAATGTGGATGTAAGAAAAGGAAAGTCCATGAAGGAGTGTTTTTAATGAAGGAAGACTCCGCCCCCTGCTGAGCCGGATCGCTTTCCTCTTCATTTGTATTTGTCGAGGCGATGAGGCAATCGCATCAGGACGTGGAAAATTCTCCCGGGGCATCGTGGCTTTTTTCCCCCGTGTGTGTTAAAACCTGGACTTGTTTTTCCCAATGCGGCTGCACACGCATCCAGATGTGCAGATGTTGCAGGTGGACGACTGTCGCCGAGGCAACGGCCTTTCTCGTCTCCGCTCTTTGAGACGTAAGGAGCCTCAACCCTCCGGAGCGCTGTGAGGCCTCCGCGTGTTTAACGGGTTCGGGGTCACCTGTGGAGAGACCGCCACGTGTCTGCACGGCGTGTTCCTGAGTGTGTGTGTGTGAGTGTGTGTGTGTGCGCGTTCAAACCTGCAAGCAGCTGTTGCAGCTCATTGGGGTCTGGTAGAAACAGCTGTGAATCTCCATGGCAACCAAAAGCTACAGGAATGCACAGAGTCGGTGTTTGCAGCCAACCGATTGGCCGAGCAGCCCGGAGGGAGAGACGGTGTGCGAATAAACACACACACACACACACACACGCACACTGACGCATAAACACAAACAAACAGACAAAGTGCCAAAGGAGGTCCCTGGTAAAGAAATACGGCTTTCCTCATGTTGTTTGTCTCTGAACTGAATGAAACGTGTTTTTGCGTTGTTCAGCCACATCGGATCCTTTCTGAACGTCAAACACTCCGCCGGGCGAGCAGCGCCAAAACAGAGACGCACACTTCTTTGGTTTTTCTTCCTCATATTTCCTTCAGGGTTCTTTCCTCCTAAACTCTCCAATTATTCCCACCGATAAGTGATTCCAAATTCCCATTGCGTGTGCGATTGAGTCATTTCCTCCAGGAAGCAGCGAGGCTAGCAGCTAACAGCGCAAACAGGGGAAGTGGAGCTAGCGGCGCTAACTTGCTAATCCTGGCTGTTGGTTGGGGGGGCGAAGTGCTTCCTTTGGTCCCGTTGTAATATTCAACCCCGCCGATGGACCAGCATGCAATCTGTCCACGCGGCGTCAATAACGCTCATTTTCAAGTGATTAACTGACACATCTCTTTCTTCAAATAAGGGTTTAAGCTTGTTCTGGCCTCAGATGAGCTGGAGCCATCAGAGGGATGCAGACTGAATAATAGACTGAATAATCATCTGTGTGCCCCCCCCCCCCCCCCCCGCGCATGGAAACAAGCCGTGGACCCTTGCTATCGGTTTCAATGAACTTCCCTCAGTGGGTTGTGATCTCTCTGCAGTCACAGACAACACAATCATCAAGTCTTTGTTTTTCCACTTGTCTCCAAATCTAGGTCACACCCCCCCCCCCGGTCTTTGATTGCCATTTCACCAGATTGTCTACATGAGACCACCATACCAACATCCGTATTTGCTTCTCAATTCTTCACTTCTTGTCAGTGACCCAGTTTTTTTAATTACTATTTTTTTCAACTTTTTTTCATTTTTAATTATTCACCAAGAGGAATAATTTCTTTCTGAGCATGTTTGTCTGTTTGTGTCTTGTTTCATATTCATGATCCTTTCTGAACATCCAGACCTGGGAGACGCACAGTACACACACACAAATGTACATATGTACATATATACACATGTATGTACATACATATATATATACATGTGTATGTACATATATATATATACATATATGTACATATGCACAGTTTATCTCCATCGGAGCCGTGTGGAGGTTCCAGGTTTTGTCGAGGCGAAGGATTCAGGCTGAGAACATCTGAACTGCTGCAGCTGAGTATTGATATTTAAATTTTGTGGAAATAATCGGCAGAGATCCTGCCCGTTCTCTCTTTACTTTATACTTTATTTCTTTTCTTAAGATTCTTCCGTCTCGGACTAATTTCTTTTGATCACGTGATTGAGAGACGAGCGCAGGGCCAAAAAACACATCTGTTCAAGCGGCGAAACGCAGCCAGTCAAAAGCTCATTGAAGCAGGAACAAAGCTTAACTGCGTGACCTTTTGAGCGAAGCTCTTGGCAATCAGCCTGCCCTTGGCGGGGCGGGGGGGAGAGGAGGGGTCGGGGGGGGGGGGGGGGTGGGGATCTCAAAAGGACTCGTTCAGGCTTCTCCAGAACTCGGTTGACGGGGGAAACAGAGGCACAAAAAGCTTCTGGAAGGTTCCTCAGCATCACAGCTGTAGACTTTAATTATTCAACCAGGATCTGAAGTTTCACCTTTATTTTGAAACATTTATTTCATATTCAAGTTTTGTAGTTAAAGAAAAACCAACCACTTAATTCTTACTCTTTCCATATGTTTGGATGCTTATTTCAATGAGAATGAATCCACATGCTTTTATTCTCATACGTACGCAACACATTTCTTGAGTAGCAATTCAGAATCCTTTGCGTCTCTCATCGCCATGGTTACCCGTAGCATTAGTGCATCACACGTGAGACCACCAGAGTTCAAAGTCTCCTCGCTTTGTTTACAATGGTCTTTTAAAATGGTTGTTTAAATGTAAAGAGCAGGCGTATGCAGCTGGTCCCGATCAGACCTTTGTAATCTCATATTGACCTTCTAGGTCACCTCACTGTAAGCACGCTGCGTTGTTTCCACCTCACTTTGCATTTAAACAAGCAGGGAGAGATGCAACTTGTTTTCCTTCAGCCTAAAATGTACTACCCGACTTTAAGTGTCAGTCTATTGATCTGCTCTGCTGGGTTTCAGCACCCTGGACAGCGCACACACACACACGCACACCCTCTACACACACACACACACACACACACACGCACACCCTCTACACACACACACACACACACACACGCACACACGCACACCCTCTACTGCTCTGATAATAATTTGTATTGAGGAATAATTGATAACGTGGCTCCTGGATCAATGTGACGCATTCAACGACGTCACTTGGACATCGGTTACCGCGGCAACCGTCAAAGCCTCAAAGTCCGCCGCAACGATTTATTAAAATCAGTTTTTTTTCTGTGTTGGCATTGCGGCAGCAGATTGCTGTGAGGAGGAAACCACTGAGTCACTGCTCCTCTCTCTCCTCCTGTCACTCTCTCACCGAGCCCTTTTCCCTCACTGTTAATCACACACACACACACACACACACACACACACACACACACACACACACACACTCCCTGAGACCTTCCAAGCAGCCAATCATTAGAGCCCCGTTTCTAAAATTAGCCTCCTCTCAGTGCGAGTCGACATGGTGACGCAGGGAGGAGAGCCAGGTAGCCATGATGCCCGACGGAGGAAACACGCAATCATCTATTTGACTCCCTCCCCCCCCAACCCCACCCCCCCCTCGCCTTTCCTCTCTTGTCCTTCTTTCCATCGGGCTCCTTAACACTGACTCTTACAAACAGTGTTTGCCCAAATGTGTGACGACGCCAGAGGGGCGAAGGTGGCGCTCCGAGTCGCCTCCATCGTCCTCCTCCTCTCTTTCAAAGTCCGTTTCTCATTCTGAATCGGCTTCAAACATCTTTCTGCCTCTCAAGGCAAAACGCACGATTTTAATGTTCCTCGGGTCTTTTATTGTGAAATGTTGAGACGATGTACTGAGTGTCCTTTTAGATTTGGGAGCATTGGTGAGTTCGCTCTCCTCATGCAGGTAAAAGGTAATCTGCCCTTTTTTAGCAGTAGTACTATTAACAGTAGTACTATTAGCAGCAATTATTTTAGCAGTAGTACTATTAGCAGTAGTACTATTAGCAGTAGTTTTCATGGTATTATCGCGGCATTCACACATCCTCAACGAAGGTTTTTATTAAAGCGTGTGTGAGTGTGTGTGTGTGTGTGTGAGAACACATTCATTCATCCATCTTTTTATATATGCAAGTCTCTGGATAAAAGTAGATAAAGCAAAAAATCTGCTCTTTTTAACATTATTGTTTTTTAAAATGTGGATGTCAGTGGACCCAGTACCCTATATATTAGGGCCGGGACTCGATTAAAAATATTAATCGAATTAATTAGAGACTTTAATTAATTAATCGAAATTAATCGCATATATTATACATACAAATATATGACCTGAGAACAGTGAGAAGTCATTTTTTTCACATGGATTTTTATTTTTATTCAACCAATTCCAGTGTAGAAATAGCATATTTAGAAATATAGTACTTTCAGTAATTTAGGTAGCCTATAGGTAAGTAGACCTTCTGTAAACTATGTTTTTTTAAGTAGACTAATACTTTCAAGTACATTCAGAACATTGGTTATTTTTTCAGACGTGGACTTAGTTACTGTTACGTCCCGTCTAGGGAGCAGCAATAAAGGAAGGAGGAAACGATCACGGCGGTTATCATACAATCATTTTATTTACTAGGACACAGGTCCGTTTCCCAAGAAGTATGTGCTACGCCGCAACGCCGGAACAACGCGTCGGTCCTGGCCGGGACACGACGCCGAAGGAGCTCCCGAGGACGCTAAGCAAGATGGTCTTATCGATGAGTACACCTGTGCACCGGTGCACCCAATCCCTCTGATTGCCTCGGACGGCCCTGCAGCGCACCTGTAGGAGCACACACACACACAACAACGACGGCAGTATACAGCCGTGACACTCCCCCCCTTAAGAAAAGGAAACCCAGTTTCCGCCACCAATATCCATGTATCACCAACCCAACAACTAAATTAGGCCTGTACACACTAACAGTTCTACACCATCACCCGTGAATAGAATACATAGAGACACCAACCTGTTCATTTCTTCCTTCGAGACAACAGGTTACACACTAGCCTATGATGGTGCCCTTGACAGTGCGTCTGCCACTATATTTTCTGCCCCCTTCAAATGCCTAACATCTAAATGAAAGGGCTGAAGAAACAGGCATCAGCGCATCAGTCGTTGATTCGGGTTTTTGAGCGAATGCAAAAATGTAAGCGGATTATGGTCACTATAAACAATAACCGCTGAGCTGTTCCCCCCCACATACACTTCGAAGTGTTGGAGCGCTAAAATCAACGCAAGTGCCTCCTTCTCAATTGTGGAGTAGTTCTTCTGGTGTTTGTTGAACTTCCGTGAGAAGAAGCACACCGGCCGCTCAACACCTGCCTCATCCTCTTGAATTAACACGGCTCCGGCTCCCTCTTTACTGGCATCCACTTGGATTTTAAACGGTTTCTCCAGCTGAGGTGCCATAAGCACAGGGGTCGAAGTTAACAAGGACTTAACTGCCTCAAAGGCATTCTGACAGGACTTGGACCACACAAACAAAGTCTTAGCTTTCAACAACGATTTTAGCGTAGAATGAAATCGTTCAAGCGCTCTTTGGCTCTGGGCGTGGAATGCTGTCGACAGATTGTGTTTAATACCCAGCTCGCCAAGTACCTCCGCAAACAACTTCGAAGTAAAGTTACTCCCCTGGTCCGACTGGACAATCTTTGGTAACCCAAAAATAGACACGAACTGCGTAAGCGCCTTCACAATAGACTTCGTATTTATGGAGCGCAATGGGTACGCAGCTGGATAACGCGTAACTTGGCACATCACTGTCAGCAGGTATTCGCTACCCGCTCTCGAGCAAGGCAGAGGACCGACGCAATCAATGATCAGATGTTTGAACGGACGACACACCGCCGGAATTGGCCGCAGAGGAGCTGGTTTTAACAGCTGATTCGGTTTACCGGTAAGCTGGCACGAAGAATTCGGTCATATGTTTTCTGAACACCAGCATGACCGGCAAGCTGATCGTGAGCCATTTTCAACACCAATGAACGAAATTTGCTTGGTACAACGACTTGAATTACAGAATCGCCCATACCATCCACAGCATGCGGGGACCACTTCCTCAGTAACACTCGCTGTTCAATAAAATACCCCTGTGCTCTGTCACGAATTTCAGTGCTGTCGACAACCTGCGCAAATTGTGGTTTCAGTGTCTCATCGTTCTGCTGTTCAGTTGACAATTCCTCCCGAGAAACAGCAATGGGATAACTACTCAAAACGAAACAAGACCCAGCCTCCCTGACTTTCTTCTCGGTGCTAAATTTGGCACCCGACCGAGTCACAGCACATGCCACGAACGCTTTTGAATCCTGTCGCACAGTATCCTCCGGGCCATGAGTACAGGACGGCGCGTCAGTCACAATCAGAGAGGGCGACTCATTCACCCAAACGCGTCCGCCAGCTAAGTTGTTTCCCAAGATCAGCGAAACGCCCCCAACAGGTAGACAAGGGCGTATACCGAGATCCACCACCCCATTCACCAGATCGCAGGACAACTCAACCTTATGCAATGGCACCGACAACGTATTAAGTCCAATGCCACGAATCAAAAGCGAGCTACCGGTGTGCGATCTCAATTGAGAAGGGCAACACGGACTCTAAGATAAACGACTCAGACGAGCCCGTGTCGCGGAGAATTTTCACTGCCACCTTCTCCGCACTTCCTGGTAGCGACACAAAACCCTTGGAAATAAATGGTCCAAACACCTGCTGAGGATACCTTACATCTCCGGGTGCCACCTCCGGTTTCGTTCTCAGTGTACCGGCGTGAGTTAAACCAGGAAAAGAAGCCGCCAGAACAGCAGGCTTCGCGGAGTGAGAGTGCCTGCCAAATTTTGACTTAAGCACTGGGCAATTTGACTTCCAATGTCCCTTACCCAGGCAATAATTACAATTTTCATAGTCACTCGCTTTTTTTGAAAAACGCCTGGCTGGACCCATAGGAACCCCGGGAGCACTTCCACGCGCCTGCGCTTGCCGTTCACTGAATGTTTCAGCCCCAGCCTTATGAATAAGTTCCTAGTCATCCACCAGCAGGGCAGCTTCTGAGGCAGTTTTAACCTGACGCTCCGAAACATAAGTGGCTATAACCTCCGGCAATGTATTTCGGTATTGCTCAAATAAAATCAACTCTCTCAGCTTATCGATTGATGTACTTTCTGCCGCTGTACACCAACGCTCAAACTGCACCGTCAATTCCCTCACAAACTCCACATTAGTTTCATTCCTCTTTCGCTGCAACGTACAGAATTTTTGCCGATAACTCCCAGGGACACGCTCATTGATTTTTAACACCGCCGCCTTAATGGCTTCATAATTCTGGCTGTCAGCATCAGACAGCGTAGAATAGGCTTGTTGGGCTTTACCTGTCAAAACGCACTGGAGCAACATAGCACGCTCAACATCACTCCATTTATATGCTGCTGCGACTCGCTCGAATAGGAGAAAAAAAATCTCCACTTCAGACTCATTGAATGGCGGTACCAAACGTAAATATGTGCCACACTTAGCCCCGTTAAATCCGAATCACCACCTGCCCCCACCGGCCTACCTTCTTCTTGTAACTCCAGCCGACGCCTTTCAATCTGTAACCGCTGTCGCTCTAGCCGTTGCCGGCTCTCCTCCAACTCCAACTCCAAACGCACCTTGTCACATTCCAAGCGACGCTTCTCACACTCCGTATCTCGTTGAATCATCAACAACTCCTTCTGCTCCTCAAATGAAAGAGCAGTCAAAGCAGGCAACGAAAGGCTAGCCGAACTAGGCGGCTTTACATTAGGCCCCTCCGGCGTGGCGGGCGGTGCGGAGCCCGTCGCCCCGAGAGTGCCTTCCGGAGACAATGCCGCTGAATCCGGCAACTCAGCTTTTCCCAACAGCTGCCGATCATACAGCGCAGTTTCAATCCCCAACTTAATTCCATCCTTGGATCTTTTCTGACTATACGTCAGCTCGATTTTATAGTGTGCAGCTACTTCCAATAACTGTTCTTTGGTCATTCCCTCCAATAATTCCTCAGACGGAGACTGAGAAAACGTCTCAACCACATCGGTCGCCATACTTACAAATATTCACCCTTACAAACACGCTCCCCAAAAATTACTCTTCAAAGGAGATACGGGAATCAACACTTATTTAAAGAACTAAACCATCCGTACTTAAGCTAAATCACCCTAGTCTTCAGTTGGCCCAAGACCGGGTACTTATGCACTAGATCCCGCAAGTTCGGGACGACGACCAATTGCTAAGCCGACGCCCAAACCTCGGACGTGCTCCCGAGACAACTGCTCTAAGCCCCGAGCCAACCAAAAATAACAAACAAAAACAAAAAAAACGTGCCCAAAGACACGCACTCACCCTACCCGGACGGTTAGCTCTTTAACTATTCCCCACAACTATAGAACCCCTTCACAAACGGAGCGACCCAAACCAAATTTCCAAAATAGGCGGACAATACAAATATTTTAAACCCAAATATCCTACCTTCAATCCTCCTTCACAAACAACGTTCTTTCCTACACAGTCGTACGGATCCAAACGCACGATTCTGGACGAGCCCCCACTTGTTACGTCCCG
Source organism: Pungitius pungitius (assembly GCF_949316345.1). Taxonomy (NCBI): domain Eukaryota; kingdom Metazoa; phylum Chordata; class Actinopteri; order Perciformes; family Gasterosteidae; genus Pungitius; species Pungitius pungitius. The sequence goes on from NC_084915.1 coordinate 18,052,572, forward strand.
TCTAGGGAGCAGCAATAAAGGAAGGAGGAAACGATCACGGCGGTTATCATACAATCATTTTATTTACACACTAGGACACAGGTCCGTTTCCCAAGAAGTATGTGCTACGCCGCAACGCCGGAACAACGCGTCGGTCCTGGCCGGGACACGACGCCGAAGGAGCTCCCGAGGACGCTAAGCAAGATGGTCTTATCGATGAGCACACCTGTGCACCGGTGCACTCAATCCCTCTGATTGCCTCGGACGGCCCTGCAGCGCACCTGTAGGAGCACACACACACACAACAACGACGGCAGTATACAGCCGTGACAGTTACCCTGGTCCTTAAACCCGTCATCTGGTGCAGTGTGGGTTGGGTGTGGGTCCTTGTACGTCCACGCTAGCTGCTAGTTGTGTTGCGTTGAGGTGATACTTTAGGCTCGATGTGAATTCCTTGTTGCACAGCTTGCACACAACCACGCTCTTATCGACGCTTCCATCCATGTGTTTATTATAATAAGATTTCCCATTCACGGGGCCACCCGACACGGTCTGGTCAGCTTCTTCGTTCATGTTCACTGTGGTTTGTTGTTGTCTGAAGTCATGGACGCTATTTGGTGCTCCGGTATAATCGGTCCTCCGAAACTCATCCAGTGAGAAACGTTCCGCGGTGCAAAAAATAAGTGTAAAAATACGTAAAAAATGTGTAATGCTTTATTTTTATGTGTAATTAATTAATCTTAATTCATATTGTAATTAATTAATGTCTAAAGTCCCGGCCCTAATATATGCGGTATGTGGATGGTTTTTCATTTAATATAATGACACAGAAAGTTCTGTCGGTTTTTGTTGATTTCTGTATAATTTAAAAAGGGGTGGAGCTACTCCAATTATTATGGGTAGTTAGTAGGGTGACTGGTTGGGGAATGGTTGGTTGAATGGTTGGTTTGGGTTGTGGTTAGTTGGATGGTTGGTTTGGGTTGTGGTTTTTTGGTTGGGTTGGTTTGGGTTGTGGTTATTTGGATGGTTGGTTTGGGTTGTGGTTATTTGGATGGTTGGTTTGGGTTGTGGTTAGTTGGTGGGTTGGTTTGGGTTGTGGTTATTTGGATGGTTGGTTTGGGTTGTGGTTAGTTGGATGGTTGGTTTGGGTTGTGGTTAGTTGGATGTTTGGTTTGGGTTGTGGTTAGTTGGTGGGTTGGTTTGGGTTGTGGTTAGTTGGATGGTGGGTTTGGGTTGTGGTTGGTTGGTGGGTTGGTTTGGGTTGTGGTTAGTTGGATGGTTGGTTTGGGTTGTGGTGGGTTGGTTTGGGTTGTGGTTAGTTGGATGGTTGGTTTGGGTTGTGGTTAGTTGGTGGGTTGGTTTGGGTTGTGGTTATTTGGATGGTTGGTTTGGGTTGTGGTTAGTTGGTGGGTTGGTTTGGGTTGTGGTTATTTGGATGGTTGGTTTGGGTTGTGGTTAGTTGGATGGTTGGTTTGGGTTGTGGTTAGTTGGATGGTTGGTTTGGGTTGTGGTTAGTTGGTGGGTTGGTTTGGGTTGTGGTTAGTTGGATGGTTGGTTTGGGTTGTGGTTGGTTGGTGGGTTGGTTTGGGTTGTGGTTAGTTGGATGGTTGGTTTGGGTTGTGGTTAGTTGGTGGGTTGGTTTGGGTTGTGGTTATTTGGATGGTTGGTTTGGGTTGTGGTTAGTTGGATGGTTGGTTTGGGTTGTGGTTAGTTGGATGGTTGGTTTGGGTTGTGGTTAGTTGGATGGTTGGTTTGGGTTGTGGTTGGTTGGTGGGTTGGTTTGGGTTGTGGTTGGTTGGTGGGTTGGTTTGGGTTGTGGTTAGTTGGATGGTTGGTTTGGGTTGTGGTTAGTTGGATGGTTGGTTTGGGTTGTGGTTAGTTGGATGGTTGGTTTGGGTTGTGGTTGGTTGGTGGGTTGGTTTGGGTTGTGGTTAGTTGGATGGTTGGTTTGGGTTGTGGTTAGTTGGATGGTTAGTTTGGGTTGTGGTTGGTTGGTGGGTTGGTTTGGGTTGTGGTTAGTTGGATGGTTGGTTTGGGTTGTGGTTAGTTGGTGGGTTGGTTTGGGTTATGGTTATTTGGATGGTTGGTTGGGTTGTGGTTAGTTGGATGGTTGGTTTGGGTTGTGGTTAGTTGGATGGTTGGTTTGGGTTGTGGTTGGTTGGTAGGTTGGTTTGGGTTGTGGTTAGTTGGTTGCTCTTCTCTCACATCAAATTGTTTAATATGCATCTTATCTGTTCTAGCGTTTGACCTTTCTCCCCCCCCCCCCCCCCCCCCCCCCAGGTGTTCCGCACTGACTTCATCACGGCCATGAAGCTCCCGGACTCGGCCCAGCTCGGCCCAGACGACTTCTACGTGCTGTCGGACCCTTGGAGGCAGGAGTGGGAGAAGGGGGTGCAGGTCCCGGCCAGCCTGGAGGCCATACCGGAGCCCGTGGTCAGGTGAGATATAATGCCCCCCCCCCCCTAACCCTAACCCCCTAACCCGGGGGGGAAATTTCCACTGACTTCTGGAGTCTGAGATTGTCATCATGTTTGACACGTTGTTTCTGAAGAACATGATGTGCTGAAGGAAACGCTCGCTGAGAATGATCCAGAACCTCGAATGTCAAGTCATGTTCAAATTAATTCAAAGAGGTTTTAAATGAATGGAGGTCTTTTGTAATCAGTATTTTTCATGATTGAAAATATCTCAAAACTGAAACAAAAGATGTTTAGGACCCACCCTTTATCCCCCGGCTAGCTGACGTGCTAACTTTAGCTTGCTAATTTCTCAATGCATCCCTCAGCTGACACCTGTGAGGGGGGGGGGGGGGCACAGAAACCCACATCTGCGGGTGTAGACGTCTGAATCAGTGAAACACACACACACACAGAAGCAAGCTGGTAGACAGATGTGAGCAGAGGTACACTTCGACCCACTTAGCCTCATACTGAAGATCCGTCTGGGCACGCTCGCCCCCCCCCCCCCCCCCTCCCCTCTCCCCCAGTGGGCTGCGGGGGCTCTCTAGTACTACTGCAGCTGCTGCACATACCCGTGCGGTTTGTTTTTGGCGTTCTAGGAACTAATGAAAATGCTCAGACTGCGTGGTAATGCCTGTTAGACACACATGTCACACTGGGAGGCCACACACTCACACACACACTCACACTCACACTCACACACACACACTCACACACACACACAGTCTCTCTGGGAGACGGACAAATTATCCAGTAATGTGAGATTCCGTAATATGTTTTTTTACCTGCTTGGAGAACACCAGACGGGGAGGAAGTTCAACTGAAAGAGTGAGTGAACAGTCAGAGCTTCGTCATCTCAGATTTCATAGCAGAGGGACATATTTCGTTGCATTTTAAACACGCAAAAAGCTGCTGGAAAATAAAAAGTCTGTGTATCACTGTTGTGAAGGTATTGCAGGTCTTTGTCAGTTTGAAGGTGTTGGTCCACTAAGCATCAAGGACGGAAGTGGAAAAGTGCTGCAGCGACTTAATAGCCATTAATAGTCATTGGTTGTTGATTGTGCCGTAAAGACTGAAACGGTTGCTACCCGCATTTAAAAAAGAGAAGTCTTTGGGATCCAATGACATTAAAATAAACACTTTGCATTGAAAGCTAAATCAAATCTAGTGTTGCCAGATGAAATGGCGTTGCTTAACGAGTAAACAGATACCCTGAAACTAATTGTTGACTCTCAGATTAAAAGTATTGCATTAGCAGTTCTACCCGCAAGAAGAGATTCTAAAAGTTTATGAACCAAACACAAGTGCAGTTTAATGAAGACCAAAGCCAACAGTCATCTTTAAAGCTGCTCTTCCTCTAGTAACCAGCAGGGGGCGACTCCTCTGGTCCCATAGAAGTCTATGAGGAAAATAAAAATACAAGATAGTCGGACACTTCTTACATACACACCTATGAAGAAGACAGAATAATGCGTGATGTCCTCATTCTTAATGAGGAAAGAAGACAAAGTTAATAAAAACAGAGATAAAAAATAGAAAAGAAACCCTGGATCATCTTCATGATTGTGAGATTTAGAAAGATTACTGCGAAGCTCTTACTGTTTGTAACAGACTGTTTGTCTAATAAGGTCAACATCTCAGCACGTGGCACACAGAGCAGAGACAAGGGACTGAGGCAGAGAAGATGAGCCGATTGGGGGAGATGGATAAGCAGGGCTGCAGGAATGGGGGCAGATTTACATGATATCTATGAAGCGTTGCATGGCGAGGCTGAGGCCAGTGGCTAGTTAGCCGCTAGCTTACTTTAGCTATGGCCCAAATCTGTGTTTTCTTATCTAGGACTATCATTATCTTTCATGGTGAAACATGGAGGCGTGTGTCCCCCCGTCTGGCAGTGAGATTAATTACAAAAACACTCTGTTATTTGAATAAACCCAACATGCGTGAATCTGTATGGCTAACAGCAGTTTGCTTTTCAAGAAATGAGAAATTGTTTATTGAGCAGCTGAAGGATGATAAATGTGCAAAGCTGAGCACAGTAATAATCCTTCTGCTCTTTCATCAACATTAACTCACTGCTTCAGAACAATTCAGCAGCTAGCAGTCGGTTAGCTTAGCACAAACCCTGCAAACGACTAGCCTAGCTTTGACGGCATCTACACACCAGCACCACTAAATCTCAATGACCAATACGTCATGCTTAGGTATAAATGCTTTGGTTTCATGGTGAATCTGTGACTGCGAGGGGAACCCTAGAAGGAGAGGACGGTGGGAGGATGAATGAACCCTCTCCTGCTCTCCAACCATGTCACGTTTCGCTCATGGCCATTCCTGCCCTGATCCAACTCTCCCTCCTCTCTTCCTCTCCCTCCCTCGCGTTGTCTGTCTTCATCTCTCCATGTCTTCTTCCTGGCTTCCTCTCTGACTTTTGCTCCATTTCAGAGACACAGACACATTTTTCTTTTTTTTTTTAAATGAGTGATGACATAATCTCCAAAAATTGTTGGCGAAGGAAAAGGTCTGCGGGCCTTGTCTGGCTTTGACAACCCTCCTCTTCGACATCTCTCTCTCTCTCGTGGTTTGGGTAGAAACTCCGTGGTGGAAGCCAGAAGAGTTCGTTGAAGAGTTCGTTCTGGTTCAACGTTGATGTTTTTTTTTTGCCTGCCTCTCGTTACCAAAACACTTTCTGTACATCTCACGGAGAGGCCCCTCCCTCATAGGACGCCGGGTCGTCATGGTAACGTCACGCAGACTTCAAAAGGGACTTCCTAGAAGTGAGCGATGGATGGGCGTCGTGCTCGAGCTCGGCTGAGATGGAAGGTGAAGGAGGGGCGTTGGGTGGGGTTCTCCGGGGACGATCAATGGAAAACACATGTAAAACATTCAGTCAACGCTGCTTATCTCCCAGAAGAGGAAGCAGGTCTCTCATCATCAGGTCAGTGAGTTTGGCTTTGGTCATGTGACTGGGAGGAGAGGCGTGGACTCCCTGAGGTTTGTAGTCCCCGATTGTGGCATTTTGCACCAGAAGCGACACGTGAGGGCGAAGTCCAAACGTGACCCGTCAATCACTTTGAAGCCCCGCCCTGAAGCATCTCCTGATTTGTCTGTTTCATTCTAAATGGACCATAATCTACGAAATGAACCTCATGCTGTATTGAAGAAGACTTGAAATTTAAGACTGAGACCATAAACTCCAGACAAACTACACACGTCTTTTGATTGGCGGCTCCATTTAGTCTCCGTGTCACATGACCGCATTGTTTCAGCTTTGTGGGTTGATCGAAGCTGAGCACTGCTGACGAAATACCTCCAGTAGTCTGTCGATGTATTTTAGGTTCGACCGGGCAGGTTCAGATGCGATGGAGGTCAGATGCAGGTAGGACCTCATTTGAATCGAGGGCCTTCCTTTGACGCAGAATGTAAAACCGTGGGTTCCTCATTCCGCCTACAGGTAGTTTCTGTGGATGTATCCAAATGCATCGGTTTTACACACCGACACGCACAATGTGTGAGAGGAAATGTCACATTTCTCACACGCTTTAGTCGTGTTTAAAGATGGAACCGTTTGCACGTAACAAAGTCAACGAAGCTTCTTGCGACATGGTTTTTAGAAGTGCCTCCGTGGAGAACATGTCCATCCCTCATATCCTCCGATCTTCATCCATCCGTCTGTAACGTTTGATGTCTGGACAAAGGAACGATGAATGTGATAAACGGTTCCTCCTCGATGCCCCCGATGAAGAGCGATGGCGAGCCAAAGGTCGCGGCGGGGAGCTAGAAACACGAGGAAAGATACCAAGTGAGGGAAAAGAGCAGCGGTTAGATGACCCAAACCGACCATCTAACAGGCCTCGGGGGCCCGATAGAGGACGGCTCGTTGACCAAACCGCCCCCCCCCCACCTCTCCCTCGTCAAGTCATCGTCACGAGGGTTCAGCGGGGCCGCTCTCGACCACAAGCTTGTTTGGTTGCTTTGGCCGCGTGAGCGAATATGAGAAGTGTTTTTCTTCAGAGTTCAGACTGGGGAGCCAAATTGGACCCTCAGGCTGGTGTCCAGCAGGTCCCCAGACGACTAAACCAATACCGTGTTGCAGTGAGAACCTGCTTTGCACTCCTTCTCGGGGAAAAGGACCTTGTGTTTTAACAAATTGCAAACTGAGGCAAATGGAAACATCATCATTACCATAACAATAATAATACTACCTTCTGCTTCCTGGATGAGCGCATCCAGTCACCACTGTGGGGGGAGACTTCCTCCCTGGTGCATCCATTCGTCGGATGATTGGGGGGGGGGGTCACCCCGGGAGCTTCATTAGTCACGTAAGAGACAGGCCGCTTGGTCCTCTCCAAATAGATCAAAGGGTGATGGATGCGTGACTGACTGTTCTATACTGACTGTTCTATTCTGACTGACTGTTCTATACTGACTGACTGTTCTATACTTACTGTTCTATACTGACTGTTCTATACTGACTGACTGTTCTATACTTACTGTTCTATACTGTCTGACTGTTCTATACTTACTGTTCTATACTGACTGACTGTTCTATACTTACTGTTCTATACTGACTGTTCTATACTGACTGTTCTATACTGACTGACTGTTCTATACTTACTGTTCTATACTGTCTGACTGTTCTATACTTACTGTTCTATACTGACTGTTCTATTCTGACTGACTGTTCTATACTTACTATTCTATACTTACTGTTCTATACTTACTATTCTATTCTGACTGTTCTATACTGACTGACTGTTCTATACTTACTGTTCTATACTGTCTGACTGTTCTATACTTACTGTTCTATACTGACTGTTCTATTCTGACTTACTGTTCTATACTTACTATTCTATTCTGACTGTTCTATACTGACTGTTCTATTCTGTCTGTACTGACTGTTTGACCTCTGTTAATGTGAGGAGAAGTTGGTGCTGTCAGGCTGATTCTCTCTGACCGCAGTTGGCAAGAACCAAGCTGTTTTTTTAAATTGTTGGGTTCCAGCGTGTGAGTCAGCCTGAACCCGCTCACCCACCCAGTCATCAGCAGGGGAGGGGCTTCTATCGGAGACTCCACCTCCAAACAATAGCTCTTGACCTGTGTGTGTGTGTCTGTGTGTGTCTGTGTGTGTGTGTGTGTGCGTGTGTGTGTGTGTTCAGGAGATGTCGAATCAGGCTGCCAAAGTGTGTTGGCTCCCCTGCTACAGCTGGAATATTTAGATGTAACCTTTGTTTGACCAGTGTCCTGGTATTAAGTGACAATGACATATGCTCTGTGTGTGTAATATACATACATACATATATATGTATATATGTATATACACTTGCTGTGTGTGTGTAATATCTCCCTGTGTTTAGTTGTGTATCTGTTTGCGTGTGTGTTATTCTCTAGTTGCCCCCCGCCCCCCCCCCGCCCCCCTTCTCTTTTATTAAGACTCATTTGGCTTTAAAGGAGCAGTTGGCCTCCTCTGGTCTCTGTGGTGGAGGCAGATCAAAGCCCTTCGCCTTCTGCAACATCTGGAGCACGCCGTCCGCCTTTTACCAATTTACCATCTGCCAGCCTCGCCAGGCTGGTGTGTGTGTGTGTGTGTGTGTGTGTGTGTGTGTGTGTGTGCACTCACTTTAGCTACAGTGTCACTCTTAATGTGTGAACTGACCTCTTCTCTCTTCTGTCTTACGTTCATTTCCAATACGACTCACAGGTGTGTAGTGTTGTTGTAGTTATAACATTTGTCCTTTTCATCACCTTCTTTATACTTTAAAAGTAATTCAAAGGCCTTTGAGTTCAGATTTATTTTACCACACATGAAAACCATTGTGGGTACAAATGATTTAACAAATCAGCGTCATCACTTCTCATCTATTAATTAAACTACTGAAAACTGGAATCTATGTTATTTCACAGCATGAGGATGAACAAAAAAAAGAGGGAGAAGGAGGAAGAGGAGGTGATGGGGGAGTGGGGGGGAGGTTGATGGGGAGGAAGTAAATAAACAGGTAGACGAGGCGGTTGAGTGGAGCGGGACAACGGAGGACAAAGGGGGACGACCAAGAGGAGGAGAGAGAGGGAGTGCATTATATCGCTCAACAGACATCATCCACCCTTTCCTCCTCCTCCTCTTCCTCTCCTCCCCCCTCCCTCTCAGAATGCCTTCTTAATGGAACTTGGTGGGAATGAACCTCGGAGGAGAGGAGAGAAGAAATTAAAACAGAGCTCATCAGAACGGGGGGGGGGGGGGGTGAGGAGGAGGGGGGGGGGTGTTTAGGGATTTAGGGGCATTTTTCATTTCAATAAGACATCCTTAATTTCCTGTGGGGGGGGGAAAGAAACAGAACAATTGCTTTGCATCTCTAAAAGTTGTTTATTTGGGGCCGGTGGTGGGATTACTGCAAGTTTGTGTGTGTGTGTGTGTGTGTGTGTGTTTTCAGGCATGTCTGCATGCATCATCCCGTCCTGCTTGGCTCAGGTTCAGAGCCTACAGGGGTTTCCCATAATGCCGCTGGGTTTCCCCTGGCGGGGGCCGTGTTGTTGTACGTGTTGTGCATCAGGAGTCTGACGTGAAAAGCACGTGTTGTTCTGCACTTCCTGTGCAGCGGCTCCAGCTGCAGACCCAGCAGAGAAAATCCACCCGCTACGAGTTTTTTTTAGAATTCGAGATGTTTCTCTTCCCTTTGTTTTCTAAAAGAGGCAGATATTGGTTTCATAGATCACATCCCATGGTCCAGGAGACTGAACCTCCCTTTCTGTGGCTAATTATCGTGGAGGAAACTGAACGTGGTTCCATCTCAACACGTCTCAGTCGGATCAGGAACCAGAAAGCGTCTCGTCTCACTGGTTGTCCCCGGTTACGTCACGGTGTACCAACATACCGATGTGATGTCACAGTGGGTTCAATCAATAGCATTGAAGAGGATGAAAGGTGTGTGTGTGTGTTTAATCTTATTGTTGGACATCTTTCATGGACACACATCACTGGGAAAGTGACTCATCTTTATCCTCCAGCAGGTGAAAAGCCATTCACACACACACACACACACACACACACACACACACACACACACACACACACACACACACACACACACACACACACACACACACAGCATGTAGAGACGGGTACAAAATTACAACCTTCTCTCTGTGTGGCTTCTCTCTTTTATCCCCCCCCCCCATATCTCCTTTCACTTTCTCTCTGGTCTCTTATCTTCCAAAGGGGGCTTTTTAAAACAACTCCCACACGCTCACTCTGATCTGTCTCACAAACACACTCATACGACACACGTGTACACACTCCCATATAGACACACACACACACACACACAATCATGCATGTAATGAGGGGCCAAAAACCTAAATGGAGCTTTAGCACAGACGCACACACCTAAAGACACAAAGACACACACTGCATTTCTCTTCCAGAGAAACTCGCACAAGCGCCGACACGATGACAAACACACACAGACACACACAGGGGTCAGGTGATAATTAGTTGTGTACTTAAACGACAGGTTTCATGATACATTCTCTTTAAGTCACCGCTCACTAATTCCTCAAGAACCGTGTTTGTGAAAAAAAGGTGATCAGATTATTGATCGTCATTGTCTACTTATAAAACCTTTTAAAAACAACAACATGCACTTTTTAAAATCTAATGTTGTATTTTTATAATATATATTTAGTGTCTTTTTACAGTATTAATGAATAATTATAATATTATTTTAATAATCATACTCAATCATAATAACCAGCTCAATTAAATGAGATGCAAAGACAGACAGACGGGAAGTATACAATCAACGCACTAATGTGCACACACACACACACACACACACACACACTCGGGGCTGCCCTGCTGGCCTGATTCTCCTCTTCCAGTCTGCATGCTGATATGGGACTGGTTTCAGAGGAGGGGGGGGGGTTGTGTGGGTCCCCCAAGGATAAGGGGCTGTTGGCACAACACGCCGTCTCTCACAGACACACACACACACACACACACACACACACACTCAGTCTGGTGGGAAAACTAAGGGTAGAAAGAGAGGGATTACAGGGAAGAAAAGGGATCGCCGTACTGTGACAGCGAGGTATTTCAAGAATGAGAGATTATTTCTCTAAACACACACAGACGCACACACTGTGCTACACACAGGGAAGCCATTGTTTGCATATGACACGACTGGTATGTCTGAACCAGCAGCTTATTCACATCGCCGTAGAAAAAGGGGTTTTACCCTCACATCAAATGTTTAAAATGATATTGTATTAAAAAGCAAAGAGGAGCTCAGCAAAGTAACTCAAACTCCCTCCTTCACCTCCTCTGGCTGCTTGGTTTCACCCCCCCCACCCTGCTGAAGGTCAAAGGTCAAAGGCTCTTATCAATCGATGCAAACTATTCACACTTTTATCTCCTTTAAGCTCAATGACTCATTCTGACTTTCTGCTCTGTACGAAACCTGCAAAACCTTAATTTGTCTTATTATTATTTATCCTGCGGTGGTTTGTTGACTTTAAACAGGGCAACACCTCAACCCCCCCAGAGGCCCGTGTAGTCAACTCTGCGGGGGGGGGGGGGGGGGGGGGGGAATTTTCGCATTGTATAGAAGTTCAACTTCTGAAGTTATCTACATATAAATAGATATATAAATATACTTATGGACCTGCGTCATGTGTGTGTGTCACGTGACCTCTGACCCGCCCACTGACTCGCATCCTGTCGGACGGGTTGACCCGACATCGCTGTACGGCGTACACCGCAGTGTCTCCCGTGTGTGTGTGTGTGTGTGCGTCTCTACTGGCTCCCAGTGGGTGGAGCAGAGTTCCTGACCCTGTTTCCTGCTGTTGTTGACGGAGGGACGTTGGGGCCCCGTGGCCCCCCCGGAGACGGGCCTCTGGCCCTGGAGGAGCTTCCTGCCTCACGGCGACCCCTCGGACTCCTCCGTGTCTTTGGCCCAGGTTGTCACGGCAACAGCCGGATGCCCCTGTTGTGTTTTGATGTTCACGCTTCGAGGGCGTGAACATCTTCCATTGGTTCATTACGCAGGAAAAGATGAAAACAACACTATGAATAAAGCTCTATTGATGATCAGTGATGATGATGATGATCTCGCCCCGTGTCTCCAGGTTGACGGCGTTGTGCGGTCACTCCGACGCCGGACGGGGGGGCGAGAGCGGCGCCTCGCCTCCTCCCGCCCCTCGCCACATGACCTATGACCTGGACGACCTGGACGTGGCCTGGCTGGATCTCGTCAACCTGGAGTTCACGCAGATGGGTGAGTGCACGTACACGTGCACGTGTGTGTGTGTGCCACTCAAAGGACACATATCTCATACTCTGTTTTCATGAACACATCATCGTTTGTCTTGACATATGACAACAATATGTATGGTGTGACGTAAAAGTTTACTCTTCCCCACGGTCTCCATGGTAACGACCCCTGACCCCGAGCATCTCTTCCATCTCTCACTCGATATCCGATCGGCTCCTTGCTCTCCTCGTCGTGTCTATAAATCCCCTTTTGTTTCATGGGTACATTCTCCTGAGATAAAACAAACACACACACACACAGACACAAACTGGCTCTTGCAGGGTTTTTTTCTCATAACCCTTCAATGCAAAACCAAACCAAAACAAACAGACTGTTTGTCTCTGAGTCATGCCTCATTGTGTGTGCGTGTGTGTGTGTGTGTGTGTGTGTGTGTGTCTCTCTGTGAGACTTTGTGTCCAAGCGAAAGCATGCTAACGTGAATGCTAATGCTTGAAGGGTCAAAGCACAGATTCCTTTGTTCTGACTTTAATCGGCTTTGTAGTGACTTTCTCATCAGCTGCACACACACATCTTCCTCCACAGACCTGCGTGAAGCTGCGAGCATTAAAGAAAGTGGAATTTAGTGAATTGTCTTTTATCCTCGTCGATAAGAACAAAGTAATAAAAAACACCCTTGAGTGTGGACCCTTTTTTTTAATTGGCCAACATTCGCTAGAAACACGTCACACAACATCTTTTAAAATAAGGTCTGGACCCCCCCTCAGCGCTGCCGGAGCTGGACGAGCTGACGATGGAGAGCGTCCTGGTGGAGCTGGAGAGCGCCTGCGAGGTGAAGATGCTGCAGGCCATCGAGGCGGAGGAGGGCCTGGGCATCGAGTACGACGAGGACGTGGTGTGCGACGTGTGCCGCTCGCCTGAAGGGGAGGACGGAAACGAGATGGTCTTCTGCGACAAGTGCAACGTCTGCGTCCATCAGGTCTGCATCTTCTCCTCTGCTCCCATAGACGTCTATGAGGACATGACTCTACTTCTGTGTAGTGACCAGCAGGGGGCGACTCCTCTGCTCCCAAAGACGTCTATGAGGAAATGACTCTACTTCTGTGTAGTGACCAGCAGGGGGCGACTCCTCTGCTCCCATAGACGTCTCTGAGGAAATGACTCTACTTCTGTGTAGTGACCAGCAGGGGGCGACTCCTCTGCTCCCATAGACGTCTATGAGGAAATGACTCTACTTCTGTGTAGTGACCAGCAGGGGGCGACTCCTCTGCTCCCATAGACGTCTATGAGGAAATGACTCTACTTCTGTGTAGTGACCAGCAGGGGGCGACTCCTCTGCTCCCATAGACGTCTATGAGGAAATGACTCTACTTCTGTGCAGTGACCAGCAGGGGGCGACTCCTCTGCTCCCATAGACGTCTATGAGGAAATGACTCTACTTCTGTGTAGTGACCAGCAGGGGGCGACTCCTCTGCTCCCATAGACGTCTATGAGGAAATGACTCTACTTCTGTGTAGTGACCAGCAGGGGGCGACTCTTCTGCTCCCATAGGCGTCTATGAGGAAATGACTCTACTTCTGTGTAGTGACCAGCAGGGGGCGACTCCTCTGCTCCCATAGACGTCTATGAGGAAATGACTCTACTTCTGTGTAGTGACCAGCAGGGGGCGACTCCTCTGCTCCCATAGACGTCTATGAGGAAATGACTCTACTTCTGTGCAGTGACCAGCAGGGGGCGACTCCTCTGCTCCCATAGACGTCTATGAGGAAATGACTCTACTTCTGTGTAGTGACCAGCAGGGGGCGACTCCTCTGCTCCCATAGACGTCTATGAGGAAATGACTCTACTTCTGTGTAGTGACCAGCAGGGGGCGACTCTTCTGCTCCCATAGGCGTCTATGAGGAAATGACTCTACTTCTGTGTAGTGACCAGCAGGGGGCGACTCCTCTGCTCCCATAGACGTCTATGAGGAAATGACTCTACTTCTGTGTAGTGACCAGCAGGGGGCGACTCCTCTGCTCCCATAGACGTCTATGAGGAAATGACTCTACTTCTGTGTAGTGACCAGCAGGGGGCGACTCCTCTGCTCCCATAGACGTCTATGAGGAAATGACTCTACTTCTGTGTAGTGACCAGCAGGGGGCGACTCCTCTGCTCCCATAGACGTCTATGAGGAAATGACTCTACTTCTGTGTAGTGACCAGCAGGGGGCGACTCCTCTGCTCCCATAGACGTCTATGAGGAAATGACTCTACTTCTGTGTAGTGACCAGCAGGGGGCGACTCCTCTGCTCCCATAGACGTCTATGAGGACATGACTCTACTTCTGTGTAGTGACCAGCAGGGGGCGACTCCTCTGCTCCCAAAGACGTCTATGAGGAAATGACTCTACTTCTGTGTAGTGACCAGCAGGGGGCGACTCCTCTGCTCCCATAGACGTCTCTGAGGAAATGACTCTACTTCTGTGTAGTGACCAGCAGGGGGCGACTCCTCTGCTCCCATAGACGTCTATGAGGAAATGACTCTACTTCTGTGTAGTGACCAGCAGGGGGCGACTCCTCTGCTCCCATAGACGTCTATGAGGAAATGACTCTACTTCTGTGTAGTGACCAGCAGGGGGCGACTCCTCTGCTCCCATAGACGTCTATGAGGAAATGACTCTACTTCTGTGCAGTGACCAGCAGGGGGCGACTCCTCTGCTCCCATAGACGTCTATGAGGAAATGACTCTACTTCTGTGTAGTGACCAGCAGGGGGCGACTCCTCTGCTCCCATAGACGTCTATGAGGAAATGACTCTACTTCTGTGTAGTGACCAGCAGGGGGCGACTCCTCTGCTCCCATAGACGTCTTTGAGGAAATGACTCTACTTCTGTGTAGTGACCAGCAGGGGGCGACTCCTCTGCTCCCATAGACGTCTATGAGGACATGACTCTACTTCTGTGTAGTGACCAGCAGGGGGCGACTCCTCTGCTCCCAAAGACGTCTATGAGGAAATGACTCTACTTCTGTGTAGTGACCAGCAGGGGGCGACTCCTCTGCTCCCATAGACGTCTCTGAGGAAATGACTCTACTTCTGTGTAGTGACCAGCAGGGGGCGACTCCTCTGCTCCCATAGACGTCTATGAGGAAATGACTCTACTTCTGTGTAGTGACCAGCAGGGGGCGACTCCTCTGCTCCCATAGACGTCTATGAGGAAATGACTCTACTTCTGTGTAGTGACCAGCAGGGGGCGACTCCTCTGCTCCCATAGACGTCTATGAGGAAATGACTCTACTTCTGTGCAGTGACCAGCAGGGGGCGACTCCTCTGCTCCCATAGACGTCTATGAGGAAATGACTCTACTTCTGTGTAGTGACCAGCAGGGGGCGACTCCTCTGCTCCCATAGACGTCTATGAGGAAATGACTCTACTTCTGTGTAGTGACCAGCAGGGGGCGACTCTTCTGCTCCCATAGGCGTCTATGAGGAAATGACTCTACTTCTGTGTAGTGACCAGCAGGGGGCGACTCCTCTGCTCCCATAGACGTCTATGAGGAAATGACTCTACTTCTGTGTAGTGACCAGCAGGGGGCGACTCCTCTGCTCCCATAGACGTCTATGAGGAAATGACTCTACTTCTGTGTAGTGACCAGCAGGGGGCGACTCCTCTGCTCCCATAGACGTCTATGAGGAAATGACTCTACTTCTGTGTAGTGACCAGCAGGGGGCGACTCCTCTGCTCCCATAGACGTCTATGAGAAAATGACTCTACTTCTGTGTAGTGACCAGCAGGGGGCGACTCCTCTGCTCCCATAGACGTCTATGAGGAAATGACTCTACTTCTGTGTAGTGACCAGCAGGGGGCGACTCCTCTGCTCCCATAGACGTCTATGAGGAAATGACTCTACTTCTGTGTAGTGACCAGCAGGGGGCGACTCCTCTGCTCCCATAGACGTCTATGAGGAAATGACTCTACTTCTCTCTTGATTTATTCCCTCAGTAAACATTGTAAACATGAGTTTATGGTCTCAGTCTCTAGTTTCAAGTCTTTATATCAGCATGATGTTCATTTAGTGAATGATGAGTTAAACAAACGATATTTGGCATAAATGTGTTGATATTTAAAGGATCTCATTGGTTTTCTCTACCAGAGTTAGATGGAGAAGAAGAAGAAGAATGATACCACTTCATCTCACCATCTGCTTACCCCCCCCCCCCCTTAGGCGTGTTACGGCATCCTGAAGGTGCCCCAGGGAAACTGGCTGTGTCGGATCTGTGCCCTCGGCGTCCAGCCTAAATGTCTGCTGTGCCCCAAGAGGGGGGGGGCCCTCAAGCCCACCCGCAGTGGAACCAAGTGGGTCCACGTGAGCTGTGCCTTATGGATCCCAGAGGTGAGAGCAGCACAACGCAATGAGCTCTCACACCTGTCGCTTCCTCCTCTTCCTCCTCTTCCTCCTCTTCCTCCTCTTCCTCCTCCGATTTCCTGCTTTCAGTTAGCAGGAGATTTAAACAGCCCCCCCCCACCCCCACCCTCCCCACGTCATGATGACTCCTCTTTGGTAATCTCTCCTCATCTGACACAAAGCATGCCGGCTCTCTGTCAGGGGGGGGGGGGGGGCTTTTTACTTTCTAATTGGCTTCTGTCACCCTTGATTGGGCTAATTGTTTTCGTTGCTCTGCTCGCTTTTGTTTCCTCTTCCTACCGGGGAGGGGAAAGGAAATAAAGATTGTGTGTGTGTGTGTGTGTGCGTGCCTAAACACACCACCCGGCCTTCAAGCGATACAGCCCCCCCCCCCCCTGCAGCGCTGCATATGTGTAAATCTGCCGTCGCCTTCTCCCCCAGAGAGAGGTCCCTCTGTAAACGGATCCTCACACACACACACACACACACACACACAGACACACACACACTTTTCATTTCCAATGAAGCGCTTTTTGTCAGTTTTCTCTCCCGTTGAAATGTTAATTGGGGGAATGTGAGCGAGTTAAAGGCCGACATGTTAGACATGTTATGCACACGCCAACCTGACTTGGCTTAAATCTGCCTGTCTTATCGTGACATCATGAAGGCCCTTCCTCTCCGTCAGGTGAGCATAGGCTGTCCTGAGAAGATGGAGCCCATCACCAAGGTGTCCCACATCCCCGCCAGCCGCTGGGCTCTGACCTGCAGCCTCTGCAGAGAGCACACAGGCACCTGCATACAGGTGAGTCAGGCAGGAAGGAGGAGGAGGGTCCATTTGTGGTATTGTGTCATCCTGCACCTGAACAATAATGAAACACATTTAGCCACAGCAACGATACGCAAAAATCTAGGTACGATCACTGATCACTTTTGGTTCATGTTCGTTTCTCTGGCAGCTGAGGTTCACTATTATATCCTCTTCCTCCTCCTCTTCCTGCTCTCCCTCCTCTTCCTCCTCCTCTTCCTGCTCTCCCTCCTCTTCCTGCTCTCCCTCCTCCTCCTCTTCCTGCTCTTCCTCCTCTTCCTCCCCTCCAACCAACCAACATCATCTGCACAGCTGGAATGAAAGCTTGAAGAAAAAGAAAATTGGAGAAAGTTTTGTGCAAATCAATATTAGTTTTTCTCATTTTCCGACCCTTTCTGAGATGAACCAGCGCAGCGTTCTACAGCCTCTTGGAGGAGAGCTTCAACGCTCCTCAGGGCCGTGACGTCCTTTCCTTCCTTTGTTAGAATGAGGTGCTGTGAGAATCTTCACGTTACTTCATAGTTTGGTGAAATCAAACATGCTGATAGGGAGGGGTGCTACCTGAGGGGAGCACAAAATGAAACTCAATAAGCCCAAATATTTAAACAGAGGGGGGGACGGAGGGCTGAAACAGGTCAATACAGTTTGGACTGAGGCTCTTTTTAGGATAAAAAAGAGGTTGTAAGAATTTCACTTATTCACCAAGCTACTGCAAAGTGAATGAAATGCAAGTGGAAACAAAGGAAAACTGTGCTGATGGAGGATGAGATTCAGAAGAGGAAATGACACTGTCCTTAAATGACTCTCATTTATTGCCTGACCGACCCCCCCCCCCTCTCCTCCGCCCCCGCCCAGTGCTGCATGCCCTCCTGCATCGTGGCCTTCCATGTGACGTGTGCCTTCGACGGCGGCCTGGAGATGAGGACCATCCTGGCGGAGAACGACGAGGTGCGCTTCAAGTCCTTCTGCCTGGAGCACAGCTCCGCCCACTTCTCCAGGAGCGGAGCACACGGCCCCACCAGGCCGGACTGGGGGGGGGTCGCCGCCGCCGGCCTCCTCCAACTGGGCGCCGGCGGCGAGCCGGAGCCGAGGCCAGCGCCTCACCCGGCTCTGGTGTCGGCGTCGGAGCGGGCCGAGTGGGAGGCGCTGGAGAGGGAGAAGGTGAGCCAGAGGAAGCAGAAGCTCCAGGAGCTGGAGGACGAGTTTTACCGGCTGGTGGATCCCCGGGAGGTCGCCGACCACCTGGCGCTGCCCACCCCCCAGGTGAGCGCTTCTGACCGCGTGATGACAAATGATACCGTGAGAGAGTTCCTCACGACAAGCTGCTTACATGGCGGATAAAAGAGAACGTTCCACTAATGATCCAATGTTTCCTTACTACCTCATCACCTCATTACCTCATTACCTCATCACCTCATCACCTCATTACCACATCACCTCATTACCTCATCACCTCATCACCTTATTACCTCATCACCTTATTACCTCATCACCTTATTACCTCATCACCTCATCACCTTATTACCTTATTACCTCATTACCTCATCACCTCATCACCTCATCACCTTATTACCTCATCACCTCATTACCTTATTACCTCATCACCTTATTACCTCATCACCTCATCACCTTATTACCTCATCACCTCATTACCTTATTACCTCATCACCTCATCACCTTATTACCTCATCACCTTATTACCTCATCACCTCATTACCTTATTACCTCATCACCTTATTACCTCATCACCTCATCACCTTATTACCTCATCACCTCATTACCTTATTACCTCATCACCTCATCACCTTATTACCTCATCACCCCATTACCTTATTACATCATCAACTCATCACCTTATTACCCCATCCCCTCATTACCTTATTACCTCATCACCTTATTACCTCATCAACTCATCACCTTATTACCTCATCACCTTATTCCCTCATCACCTCATTACCTTATTACCTCATCACCTCATCACCTGATCACCGTATTACCTCATCACACCAATACTGTTTGCTCCCTCCTCCAGGTGGACTTCTTGTATCAGTTCTGGAAGATGAAGAGGAAGGCAAACTTCAACCGACCCCTGGTGACCTTAAAGAGGGACGAGGTGGACAACATGGCCCAGCAGGAGCAGGACGTCCTCTACAGACGCCTCAAGCTCTTCACACACCTCCGACAAGACCTGGAGAGAGTGAGTCTCAGATGTGTGTGTGAGCCCCGCTGATGTTGCACTATTGTGTGTGTGTGTCTGTGTGTGTATCGGCCAGAAGGACGGAGACGTGATGAAGTGATGAGTGATGAGTGATGTTTTGAGTTGAATGAATGTGTTGAAAGAATCCACCTCATTCGTGTGGTTGTTCCCACTGTGACTCTGTTCACGAGCATCTTCTCAAACCAAACCATCAGGTGAGTCTCAGGTGACAAATACATATCTCTTGGATATCTCTTGGGATTTGGAAAGTGACTTTGAGAATAGCGTCGGAAGGAGCTCGTACCAGAAGGGTGTTGTTTTTAAACAGTGGAACGTCGTGGAGGGAAAGCTCGCATCTGTGGTCTCCTCACACCTCGAGATGCTTCCCTCCCATGCTAGCTGCTAGCATTGCTGTAGGACTCTAATGGCGCAAGATGTTCAACTCAAAGCTGCAGAAAGATGATGCATGCACCTGTGGGAAGGTAGGGCGCAGGGGTGGAAGTGGAATGGAGACAGGAAGTGGAAGTGGAATGGACACAGGAAGGGGAATTGAGACAGGAAGCGGAAGTAGGGTATGTTTAAAATCTGAGCCGCTGGAGGTGAGGGAAGTTCTGATCACTAGTAACTGGTCACATTCTTTTATTATTTGGGGTTTATTGTTGCTCTCTCTACTAGAGCTGGAAACTCTCAGGTTTATTTTTCTTTTTTCCCGTTGAAATTAAAGATTTACGCAACATTTTCTAACGAGGAAATAAAAGAAAAGGAAAATGCCTGCGACGGGGCTCAGACCGCCGGAGTAACCACCCGTACGAGGTATTTAAAGAATGCTCGGTCGGTTCTCGAGGTCAGTATTCAGGAACTCTGCTTACTCTTGGCCCACAATGCCGTCCTCCTGTCTGATGTTCAGCTCCCACTTGAGGTCCTGGGTGATGATGGAGCCCAGGAAACGGAAGGAATCCACAGTGGGGGAGTCACACGGGGGGAGGGGGGAAGGTGGGTCCTCAACCATCTCCACTATCTTCAGAGCGTTGAGCTCTCTCACCTCAGGTTGCTGACATCGTTTCACGCTGGTTTGGTTTCACTGGAGTCCGCGACTGCTGAATGTGATGAGTACAGGAGACCTGCCGCGCACATCACAGGTGTGTGTGTGTGTGTGTGTGCGCTCACTCACTGGGGTCAGGAGGTCAGGGGGAGGACAGAGCCGTGGAGACACCAGGCGGGTCGAGTCATGCAGCAGACAGACCCACCCTGTTGGATCAGAGTCAACATGGCTCCCCTCACACAGCTCCAGGCTGCCCACTACCCACAATCCCTTGCACTCCGGTCCGCTTCCAAGATGTTCCTAGAGGGGGGGGGGGACGTCTCATCATTCCACATTTGTGTAGTTGAGCTCATTCAGACGAGACCTTCAGGGGCCGCAGGAATCCAGAGTGGTTCATCAGGAGGCTTTAAATCCAACACATGAGGAATTAATTCTCAGGAACATTTCATTTATGTTTCTAAAAGGTCATCTCGTGGGGAGGGGGGCAAGCTGCTTTTAATGGGTTTCTTCACGTAGCATTAAGCGCTCCTAGCAGACATTGAAGATGTCAAATAGATTTTAATGGGACTTAAATGGCACCCCCCATTTTAACGTATTACTCAATAATTGTGCCATGAAGTTGTTTCCTAGTGTTACGCCCGGCCTAGGGGAGCCGGAAGTAGCATACAAGTAGTTAAGTAATCCCGTAATTAAGACAAAGACCAAGGCCGCCGCTTTCTCGTTTTGGGGTATTTATTTTAGTTCAAGGTCATAGATTTCAGGGTGAGCATGGCCTAAAACAACAAACAAAACAATACGTGCAGGTCCCCCTACCTTCCCTAGGACACATAAAGAAACAAACAAAAATACAGGTGTCTTACCTAACTCCCTACCCAAAACAGGAAAAAACATGAACAAACAAACAAAGGCTTCTCACCCCTACCGACCTCCTTGCTAAACCCCCCCACCAACCCAAAAGTCCATGAGGTGCAGCATGGCTGTGGCGAGCTGCTGGCTCCCACAGGATCCTTCTTATGCACCGACATCCAATCACCTGCAAAAGGAAAAGAGACAGAGCAAGGCAAAACATACAGCAGCCACCTCAGGCAGGGAGGGGAACTGCCACCCCCCACTATGACGCTCTGAGTCATAACATCCCCCCACTTAAGACCAAACATTTCTTCTATTGGAAGAGATGTTTGTTCAACACCCTATCCGTGATGATGCACCCGCCACGATATTGACATCAAAGTTTATCACATTAAAGACACTGTCTTAAGAGTAATGATCAGAGCATAAGGCGTTGATTGTGGTTTCAAATACAAGACAGAAACACAAGCAGATTATGGCCGGAATACACCGGGGGTTGCCTCCTCCCGCGGTTTGGCTCCCCCAAAGATAGCAGAGTTTGGGTTGGCGACCTGGTTCAGCGGCTCAGACACGGTCCGAGGCTTCAGCTGCAGCCGAGGTCTCTGTGCTCGCTCCTCATCAGAAGGTTCCCTGAAGTCCGGTCTGCGGGGGGGGCTCTCTCTCAAGCGAGCCGGTCCTCTACCTCCAGGTCCTCCAGATCCGCCATTTCCGTCTCCAGGGTGACTGCCGCTGGCGCCGCCACCGGCTCTGCGGGGCCCTCTGCCGCCCCCAAACCTGCAGTAGGCCTGGTGCCGCTCATCGTAGTTGTCAAAGTCCGCCCTTACTGCTGCTTCTGAGTCACCTTTCTGCTCCCGGGCAGCCGACAAGCAGGCAGCTAGAGTCCTATCCGTTTGTTGAGTGATAATTAGCGGACTTCTCTCTACTGCCAAACATAACTTACTGTCCACAGTCATCTTGACACTAGGCTCCCCTCGTTTTCCAGTGCCCACATCTTTAAGTATGGGAAGATCCACCAAATCACCCAGTTTGAGAGTTTGATCGCTGGGTCCCACACAGACTGGATCAATGGGCGGCATGCAATGCGGTGCGGCGTCACAAATGGGTACACAAGCAGTAGGGTGTCCAGTTATCTCAGGACTGGTAGGGAAAACCTTATCCCCAGCTAAATCATTCCCGAGAATGAGATCAACCCCTGCGATGGGCAGCCGATCCGTCACAGCCACACGCACTGGGCCAGATACCAGGGCGGAGGAGAGGGTAACTGCATGGACTGGCACACTCAAGACACTCAATTTAATTCCCCACACCAACAAGTTGGACCCACAATAGGACTGGTCAGAGAATGGCACCACACCACTTCGAGCCACAGAATGCTGTGCCCCAGTATCCCTTAAAATTGTAATTGGAATCTGGTCCCCCTCACGGCCACTGAGGGAAAAGTAACCGTGTGAAATAAAAGGCTTAAAAGAATCATGAAATTCTCGCGATTCCTCTGTCCAAAGCTCAGACCGACTAGTGCTTGCATCGCTCTGAATTAGCCCGACTGCAGAAGGGCTTTGTCTGTCACCTTTCTCCTTTTGCTGTAATATCGGGCAGCTTGCAACAAAGTGGCCCAGTTCATGACAATAAAAGCACTCACGCCTTTCCATTGGCGCTGAAGAGTTAGTGCGCCGAAAATTTTTAGGCGACCTCTCTTTATTTACAACAGGTACCGGTGGCCCGCGCTGCCCAGAAGATGAGAAGACACTTTTGTGAGTCAAGACGAACTCATCTGCCAGGACAGCCGCCTCAGTAACGGTCATCACTCTCTGCTCATTTAAATACAAGACTATGCGCTCTGGCAGCCACTTTTTAAACTCTTCCAACAGCATCAGCTCCCGCAGCTGTGCAAACTCCGTAGCTTTACTGGATTTACACCATTTATCAAAAAGCATGCTTTTTCCACGCGCAAACTCTACGTAGGTCTGGCTCGCATCCTTTCCCCCACCTCTAAACTTTTGCCTATAGGCCTCAGGTACTAGTTCATATGCTCTTAACACTGTCGCTTTAACCAGATCATAGTCCAAACTCTGTTCCAGTGTCAGAGCATTACACACCTCCTGAGCCTTTCCCACCAATTTACACTGGAGCAGCAAAGTCCAAACATCAGTCGGCCATTTTAAAGTGGATGCGATGCGTTCAAATGCAATAAAATACGAATCCACTTCAGACTCTCTGAACGGTGGTACCAGCGCTATATGCCTGCCGACATCAAAGCTATCGTGAGGAGATTGAGGTGTCTGATTTATTATAGGGGACCGGGGCGGGCCACCGGGCTGGCGTTCCAGCTCTAAGGCTCTAACTTTAAGGTGCATAGCTTCCACCTCCAACTCCCTAACGCGGAGTGTCAGCTGGAGTGCCTCCGTTGACATCACTGGCGTAGCTTGAATATCCACTTTCTTTAGCCCCTCTACAGTAAACAGCCCCCTCTCGCCTAGCTTATCGGTCACCAATTGTCTCAGTTCCTCTCGGTTTATGTTCACAGGCATTTCTATGTCAAAAGAGTTTGCAATGAGCACCAAATCCACCTTCCTACATTTGCTTAACTGCTGAAGTGTAGGATCAGCTACAAACTTGTCCAAATCAAACTCCATTTTTCACCCACACAACCAGCAATGCAGGACGAAAGAAAAGACAGGACGAGCCCCCAATTATGTTACGCCCGGCCTAGGGGAGCCGGAAGTAGCATACAAGTAGTTAAGTAATCCCGTAATTAAGACAAAGACCAAGGCCGCCGCTTTCTCGTTTTGGGGTATTTATTTTAGTTCAAGGTCATAGATTTCAGGGTGAGCATGGCCTAAAACAACAAACAAAACAATACGTGCAGGTCCCCCTACCTTCCCTAGGACACATAAAGAAACAAACAAAAATACAGGTGTCTTACCTAACTCCCTACCCAAAACAGGAAAAAACATGAACAAACAAACAAAGGCTTCTCACCCCTACCGACCTCCTTGCTAAACCCCCCCACCAACCCAAAAGTCCATGAGGTGCAGCATGGCTGTGGCGAGCTGCTGGCTCCCACAGGATCCTTCTTATGCACCGACATCCAATCACCTGCAAAAGGAAAAGAGACAGAGCAAGGCAAAACATACAGCAGCCACCTCAGGCAGGGAGGGGAACTGCCACCCCCCACTATGACGCTCTGAGTCATAACACTAGTGATTCAACAAACGAGAAATATTAAACTCACGCCATTTTGGCTCCTGGATTATGAAATATGGAACAGGACTTGATTTACTTATTTAAAGTGTCTCGTGGCCGCCATTCACACCGCAGGATAAGCGCCACCCACCCCCCCCCCCCCCCCCCCGATATCCCCCCCCTCTGATATGAGATCTGTTGGATGAAATAAAGATGAGGTGGAGGATGGATAAATATTTATAGCTGCTTCGGCTGTATAATTTCTCGCGTCAGTGTGTTGTTGCACAGTGTGTGTGTGTCTGTGTGTGTGTGTGTTTGCATACATGTCGTGTGCGTGTGTGTGTGTTTTGGGGGGGGGTATATATTTTCAGACCCATGACCAGTGCAGGCTGCTGCATAAATAAATAATTTCACATTACTCACATTACTTTGAGGGGACAATAGGAGCATCTTGGCGGCCCACGTACACACAGTAATGAGCCCCCCCCCCCCCCATGTACTGAGTATTTAATTAAGAACTTTAGTGAAAAAATAATCATATAGTGTGCTTATTATTAGTTATTATCAGTTGAGATGATATTTTATGATGCTTAACTGAGAGAAGATTCATTATTAGATTCTTTGCACTGTTTTTGCATGAATTCTGCTGTTTATATTTGTTTTTGATCATATTTTTTTATATATAGTGTGTGTGTGTGTGTGTGAAGGAACACAAAGGATGTGGATTGTTAGGATATAAAGTAAAGGTTCAAATAAAAGATAACATCACACAACCTTTCCTTCAGGAAATAAATAGACGTCTCACTTTATTAACATTAATAATATTAACCACAGCGATGCAGAGGAACACCAGAGGAACGCAGTAATGAAGCTTCCTTCAGGACCCGTGACGAGAGCCCGTGGTGCCGGACATTTGGGAGAAGCTTTAATCCCCAAACTTAGTTTGTCCCATTTAAAAGCTCAGTGTGGCGCTTCTCAGAACCCGGAGTTGATCTTTACGTATTTGCTATTGGGCCGAGTGTGGTGATGGAGCGAGGAGGGAGGAGGCAAGGGTGGAAGGAAAGGAGGAACAGGAGCAGAGTTTTTTTCTGTGGTGTAACTCCGTTGTGTGTGTGCATGATACACACATGTAACCCTATATGAGTACACACACACACACACACAACCTGAAAAGCGTGCAAGCTCTGATTGGGAGAAGTGCGTTGCCATGGATCCCAGGTGGGCGTGGCTTGGCTAGCGGGAGCTAATAAATCATGTAGCGTGTCTGCGTCTGGAAGTGATAGACTCCGGCGTGTGTGTGATTGTAGTGTGTGTTTGTGTGATGTGTGTGTGCTGTCTGCCTGTCTGACCCACTTTTCTCCTCAGTCCTTCCCTTCTTCCCTTGTTTGCTCCCTCTGTCCTTCCCTCTCTCTTTCAAATGCCCTTCTTTTCCTCTTGTAGTTTTTAACTCTCCATGCTGTCAATCTGAATCTGTGTGTTGAGCTGCTGTACTGAATTTTTCAAGGTTTAACTGATTTTTTCAGCTGTGAACAACGACTCCTCTGCTCCCATAGACGTCTATGAGGAAATGACTCTACTTCTGTGTAGTGACCAGCAGGGGGCGACTCCTCTGCTCCCATAGACGTCTATGAGGAAATGACTCTACTTCTGTGTAGTGACCAGCAGGGGGCGACTCCTCCGCTCCCATAGACGTCTATGAGGAAATGACTCTACTTCTGTGTAGTGACCAGCAGGGGGCGACTCCTCTGCTCCCATAGACGTCTATGAGGAAATTACTCTACTTCTGTGTAGTGACCAGCAGGGGGCGACTCCTCCGCTCCCATAGACGTCTATGAGGAAATGACTCTACTTCTGTGTAGTGACCAGCAGGGGGCGACTCCTCTGCTCCCATAGACGTCTATGAGGAAATGACTCTACTTCTGTGTAGTGACCAGCAGAGGGCGACTCCTCTGCTCCCATAGACGTCTATGAGGAAATGACTCTACTTCTGTGTAGTGACCAGCAGGGGGCGACTCCTCTGCTCCCATAGAGGTCTATGAGGAAATTACTCTACGCCTGTGTAGTGACCAGCAGGGGGCGACTCCTCTGCTCCCATAGACGTCTATGAGGAAATGACTCTACTTCTGTGTAGTGACCAGCAGGGGGCGACTCCTCTGCTCCCATAGACGTCTATGAGGAAATGACTCTACTTCTGTGTAGTGACCAGCAGGGGGCGACTCCTCTGCTCCCATAGACGTCTATGAGGAAATGACTCTACTTCTGTGTAGTTACCAGCAGGGGGCGACTCCTCTGCTCCCATAGACGTCTATGAGGAAATGACTCTACTTCTGTGTAGTGACCAGCAGGGGGCGACTCCTCTGCTCCCATAGACGTCTATGAGGAAATGACTCTACTTCTGTGTAGTGACCAGCAGGGGGCGACTCCTCTGCTCCCATAGACGTCTATGAGGAAATGACTCGGGGCGTTACCCCCCCACCACCAATGTTAGTTCTCACCTGACGTTGGAGGGTTGTGATGAAGGCATCCATGTTCAAACAGTTGTTGTGGCTTTAATCTGTGTTTTCAGATCCTTTGGTTGCAGCGTTTGAACTTATGAATTAAAATCTGTCTGCTTGGATTCTGCTTCAATAAGTAGATATTTAATAATATTTAAAACCTGTTGGATGGTTATTGGGATGCTGCTGAGGCGGGTCGGCCTCCCCGCATCAAGATGTCCATGTTGAAGTGCACATTCCTGCTAGTGATTAACCTCGGGTCTCTACACTGGGGGGCGATATCAGGCCAATTAAAGATCAATAACCCGATCTTCAGCCGCCTGCTTCCTCCCAGTCATTAGTAGGCGGCTCGGACCCACATCGACCCCAGAGTCTGTGAGATAAATAGGTAGAGAAATGAAAGCTGTGTTGTGGTTCTGGAGGTGGCACCACATGAGTAACACATTACTGAAGTTCATGCACACACACACACACAGACACACACTCTCCCTCTCTGGTCCCACTGGGTTTATTTCTATTTCAGGGATCAAATCGTGTGTCTTGCCTCTGCGCCCGGGACTGCTCAGACACAGACACACACACACAGACACACACACACACACATGCACACACACATGCACACACAGACTCACACAGACACACAGTGAACTCCTGCCAGACACCTGTTGAAGTAATTAGAGGTTGATGACAGCCAGTGCTCCACTGACCGCTCAGTGTGTGTGTGTGTCAGTGTGTGTGTGCGTGTGTGTGAGATCATGCAGTCAGACAGTGGATTGTGGTCTGAGGACCGCTGAGTCCTTAAAACAAAGTTAGAAAAGGCTCACCTGGAGTGCCGATCCATTCCAGGTGTGTCTGCCCCGCCCACTGGTGTTTTGGCTCCGCCCCCCTCATCAGGGACAGGTCAGCGGATGCAGATTTCTAGCAGTGGACACACACACAATATGACAAAAGGTCTAAAAGGTTCCTGAACAGGGTGGTTTTTCTTCTCCTTTCTCCCCCCCCCCCCCCCCACACCCACGCACACAGTGTCCTAACCAAAGCCCGGCTCTGCACATTGTGTTCCAGTTGAGACACTATTTTTATCCACGGTGCTCTAACAGGGATGGAGTGGGTCAGAATCCATCAAGACCAGTAGATAAACAGTCGGCCTGCTGGACTGTACGCGCACACACACACACACACACACACACACACATTTAGATGGTAGTTCACATCCATGCTGTGGTTTTGTGTGTCAGTTACCTCTTAGAATCCCATCCTTGGGGAGGGAACATTTGTTTGTTTCCCCTTCTGCTCTCTATACTAAAACACACCTGGCTGTACAGGTGACGTTCAAGTAGTTAACGCCCCTCGACATCATCATTGCATCATCACAAGCATTTCAGCCATACGTCAATAAAAAGGCGGTTTCATTCTGCTCAAATACTGTCAGTGGAATGGCTTCTACAGTGTTAATGAGCAGTGTGGTAATGCTCTATTGGGGGGGGCAGGTAGCTTAGCCTAGTTGGTCCCATCGAGTGATCCAGTACGCCTGGATCCATTTTTAGTGGAATATGTCTGCCGTGTGTGTTGTATGGTGATTGCAGGTCGTTTTGTGCATCCTCGTAACCACTATGCGTGTGTTTCAGGTGCGTAACCTCTGCTACATGGTGACCCGGAGGGAGAAGATGAAACACACCATGTGCGACCTGCAGGAGAAGATCTTCCACCTGCAGATTAAGCTGCTGGAGGAGGACCTCGCTGGAGGTAAGAGAGCGCGGGAGAGAACACAAGGCCGTTATTCCCACACCTGCTGGCTTCCACCCACTCTGCAGCTGGAGGAGCCGGAGGATGCGTCGATGCTGCTGCGTTGGCTCCATATCTGCTCACATCACAAGATTTAAATAATTAGTGCATGATGGTCCAATTAGAGTCAAACAGACCATAAAGAGGGGGATGCTTTAGGGCGGGGCTACAGGCTGATTGACAGGTCTCTAACAGACCATAAAGAGGGGGATGCTTTAGGGCGGGGCTACAGGCTGATTGACAGGTGTCTGCCATGGCGTTGAATAAAGTTCCCTGACTGATCGGTGTCCCCTTGGTTAAACTATTCCAGAGCCGGGAGACTCCTCACCTTTTGACACCAGCCCGGACTTTAGTACATCGAGTGAGATTGCATCTGGAGCCAGAGGCCAGCCTACGAAGAGCCTCAAAAGTTAGTAACGGCATCTTCAAATCAATACTGAAACTGACCTGGAGTCAGCGCAGGGCCAGCTGCTGTTGATGATGTCATCAGACTGTGAACGTAGCAGCGTTAGCCTAAGACTAATAAGGGATTGTCTTATCTCCATTGATGACGTGTGTCTGACCTTCAGCAGCTAACAGACGTGTTCAGGCTGGAGGATCTAACGTAGGCCCCCAGAATCATACGCTCTTGTTGTCATGGTGATGATGGAGTTATGGAGGCAGAGGGGTAACAACGCATGTTTTAGAGGCTCTGACGACGTGCCGCTTCGCACAAGTCACGCCAGAGTTTGGAAAAGAGACACAACGTGTCCTTCTCAGTGGCTTCTACACACAAACAGGGACACACTACGGGCTGGGACAGGGAAAGCTTGTTGTCATGGTAACGACAGTGAGCTCTTGTTGCCCCTGTGGCTGTGTGTGTGTGTGTGTGTCTGGGAGTGCTCATCATACCCGCTGCACACTTACACATTAATACAATCTTACAAACACGTTCACACACTTTGTGTCGACCCACCGACACACACACAGACACACACACACACACACACTTACACTTACACTTACAAACAGACACACACACAGACACACACACACAGACACACACACACACACACTTACACTTACACTTACAAACAGACACACACACAGACACACACACACACAGACACACACACACAGACACACACACACACTTACACTTACAAACAGACACACACACAGACACACACACACACACTTACACACTTACGCTGCAGTTCAGTGCTCCTCGAAACAGAAATGAATCACAAACTTCAAATAGATGAATCCTGGTGTGCACCTAAACAAGAGGGGGGGGGGTAAAAAGCGTCTGCTGATGAGTGGAGATTAGAAGCTGCAGGAGAAGGAAACACCGCCTGCAGGCGTCCTTGAAAACCCAAAGAAAGGATTTCCAACCCGTGGAACACATGAAAGAACGAGATCAGATTAGCAGGAACCCAAATGATAAAGAATATGAGATGAGAGGGTGAGATGGTCCTCCTGACCAATCAGAACGAAAGAAGAAGATGCAATGGAGGCCTGAAATAAGTCACTTTTACTAAATCCAACAGGAAGATGCTCCTTATGTTTGATGCTCAGTAATCACAGGTCTGCGTGTGTTTGGTCAAATACATGATGAGCATGTGAACACACACACACATTTGTGAACATTCAGTCTTGTGAACTACACAATCGCACTTTCTCCTCCTTTGCTTTTCATGTGGTGGTCTCAGTGTGAAACTAATCTGAGTCTGTCCTCTAATCTGAGTCTGTCCTCTAATCCGAGTCTGTCCTCTAATCCGAGTCTGTCCCCTGACCCGAGTCTGTCCTCTAATCTGAGTCTGTCCTCTAATCTGAGTCTGTCCTCTAATCTGAGTCTGTCCTCTAATCTGAGTCTGTCCTCTAACCCGAGTCTGTCCTCTAATCCGAGTCTGTCCCCTGACCCGAGTCTGTCCTCTAATCTGAGTCTGTCCTCTAATCCGAGTCTGTCCCCTGACCCGAGTCTGTCCTCTAATCTGAGTCTGTCCTCTAATCTGAGTCTGTCCTCTAACCCGAGTCTGTCCTCTAATCTGAGTCTGTCCTCTAATCTGAGTCTGTCCTCTAACCCGAGTCTGTCCACTAATCCGAGTCTGTCCCCTGACCCGAGTCTGTCCTCTAATCTGAGTCTGTCCTCTAATCTGAGTCTGTCCTCTAACCCGAGTCTGTCCTCTAATCTGAGTCTGTCCCCTGACCCGAGTCTGTCCTCTAATCTGAGTCTGTCCTCTAATCTGAGTCTGTCCTCTAATCCGAGTCTGTCCCCTGACCCGAGTCTGTCCTCTAATCTGAGTCTGTCCTCTAATCCGAGTCTGTCCTCTAATCTGAGTCTGTCCTCTAATCTAAGTCTGTCCTCTAATCTGAGTCTGTCCTCTAATCTGAGTCTGTCCTCTAATCCGAGTCTGTCCTCTAATCTGAGTCTGTCCTCTAATCCGAGTCTGTCTTCCTGCAGAGAAAAGCCAGAAGGGAGAAAGGAGCCAGCAGAGCAGAGTGAAGGAGAAAGGGAAGGAGAGGAGGAAGAGCAGCCCAGAGAAGAAGGACCGCCTGAAGCCGGAGAACGGCTCGCTGCTGAGAGAACTAGGTACATGGTGTGTGTGTGTGTCTGTGTGTGTGTGTGTGTGTGTCTCAATATCCCCCCCTCCTCTCAGCACATAGCCAGTGCTTATTATCCTCACAGAGGCCATTAAAACAAGTAAACCCTCTGTAGACCATCCCATGAGCATCTCCATCTAACCATGACTGTACGTGACCTACACAGTGAGCTTCCATATGGACTCTAGTTCTTCAGCCTCCCCCAACACCCCCCCCCCCCCTCCGGATTGTCAAGTGCCTTCTCAGCAGGTGAGGAGCTGAAAAAGGTCCTTCAAATCAGCTCTGAGGATTTGAGGCTCTCACCTCGGTGTCGGCCTCCTATCATCTGATTGGCTCTTCTGCATTCTCATGGTTAAATATGTGCACTAATTCCACCCCCCCCCCCTCCCTGCCCCCCCTCCCATGATCATGTCTCACATCGTGTTACCATGACAATCAAGCCGTGTGTGTGTGTTGTTCCTGTCGCTGTGTGTCCTCTGTGTTTGTTTTTGCATGCCGTATGTGTTCACATCTCAGTGTGTGTGTGTGTGTCTGATTGTGTGTGTGTGTGTGTCTGATTGTGTGTGTGTGTGTCTGTCGGGCCATCTGCTCCCTGTCCCTCTGGTCCCGTCTCCGGGGGCTTCGTCTTCCTCTCGGTGCGTCCCGGGATGAAGACGACGGACACGTAGCAGAGCTCCTCGTTCATCAGGGGGAGGTTTGAGAAAAGGGAGACAACAACAAAGATTTGCCTCCAGTTGCAATTTACATTTAATGCATTCAAAATATGTCTCTAGTCTCGTGTCTAGTGTCTAGTCTGTAGTCTGAGGTCGGTATTCTCTCATTTCCAGTCTGTAGTCTAGTCTCTATTCTCAGGTATAGTATAATCTCTAGTCTGTAGTTGAGTCTGTAGTCTCAGGTCTAGTCTGGTGTTTAGTCTTTAGTTTCTAGTCTCAAGTCTAGTTAGTCTGTAGTCTAGTTCCTAGTCTGTACTCTGTATATTCTCATGTCTAGCCTAGTCTACTCTCTAGTCTTGTCTCAGGTCTAGTATAATCTCTACTCTGTAGACTCGAGTGTGTAGTCTTGTCTCTAGTCTGTAGGCTCAAGTCTGGTCCATATTCTGTAGTATGTATTCTACAGTCTGTAGTCTCAGGTTTAGTCTGTAGTCTTTAGTCTCGTCCCCAGTCTTTAATCTGTATTCTACAGTATGCTGTTTCATTTCTCATCAGGCTCAGTCTGGTCTAGTTTTTTAGTATCTAGTCTCAGGTCTAATCTCTGTAGTTTCTAGTCTCTAGTCTCATGTCTAGTTTAGTCTTTAGTCTGTGGTCTCTCGTCTGGTCCTTAGTCTTTAATCAGTATTCTACAGTTTGTAGTCTCTTTTCTTAGGTCTAATCTTGTCTAGTTTGTTTTATCTAGTCTCAGGTCTAATCTCTAGTCTGTAGTTTCTAGTCTCTAGTCTCATGTCTAGTTTAGTCTTTAGTCTGTAGTCTCTAGTCTGGTCCCTAGTCTTAAATCTGTATTCTACAGTCTATAGTCTCTTTTCTCAGGTCTAGTCTGGTCCCTAGTCTTGTGTCTAGTTTAGTCTTTAGTCTATAGTCTCAGCAGGCTGCAGACTTTTTGAATATCAAGTACGCAGTAAATAATGTACGCATTCATTAATTATTTATCGTACTTCATGTTTGTTGTTATGAATGACGTCCAGAAGATCTCAGCAGAGCGCCTCCATCGAGATGTCTCCGTCCAAAAGTCAAAATGTGAGGACATTTATTGGATCCACACATTTCCATAATTCTAAATACTTTATTTACTGATTTATTCTCTTTTGAAACACATTTGTTGGCTTTTAGCCTTTTTAAAATGGACATTTTCACTATACCTTTACCATCCAGTAATAATAACACTTTTAAACTTTAAACATGATGACAGTTCTTCATTCAAATCCTTAAAATCGTCCCCCTCCATAACTGTCCATGACCGTCCATAACAGCAAGGGAATGTTGTTATTACACACGCTAGCTAGCACTAGCTCACGTAGCTGCTAGCATGGCTCTGTCAAGGTTCATGTCATAAAGTATGAGAGCATGCTTTAGGTTTCCCTCCTGTCGACCTCACACTTCTCCACCGGCTCCTTTCCACTCCGACCCCGCCTCGGAGATCTCTTGACTCCTGCAGAGACATGCTGCGTCATGGAAACGACCCGTGTGTGTGTGTGTGTGTGTGTGTGTTGAAGCCACTCTAACAGCACCTCCTGGCGTCCTGCTGGCAGATCATTAAAGGCTCAGAACATTCACAGGCCGGATGAGAAAGAGAAGAAGAGAGACCCCAGAAGTCTTATTTATGTCCTCATAATGTTCATGTCAACCTCTGCTTGTATTTACGCGGTGCGATGGGTTGCTAAGAGACGGTAACTCCCCACAGAGGATGAGAGCCAGCGAGACGGCGTCTCACCGTGAAAAATAACTGTTTAATCCATCGGAGATTTAGCAAAACGTGGAACATTTAATGTGTCCTTCAGAAGGACTTTAAAATGTTCAAAAAGACATTCTGATGAAATGAAACGCAACCAATAGAAGGTCTAAAGACGTGTGTGGTGTGGGGGGGGGGGGGGGTTACTGTGAATACAGATGTGTCGCTTTAGATCCATGCTTTGACAGTGGAAAAAACGTTATCTCTCATTAATCCAGTGTTTCTTAAAGTGTGGGCTGCGGCCCTCTAGTGGCTCACAGTGATATTACACATCGGTCGCATTCTAATCATTTTATTTCAAGAACTTTATCAAGAACTTCCCACATTACAAAAGTACAAAGTATACAGACTGCCTCTCAAAACTAAATACAGATCCAAGCTGAACATTGATCATGAAATGAGAATCTGATACTGAGTGTCCCATAAGTACGAGATGGCTCACACACTGTTGTTGTCTTTGCCCCCCCCCCCCCCCCTCAGGTCTGTCCACGTCCTTCCCGCTGGACGAGTCTTTGTTCGACAGCTGGCTCGCTCAGACGGTTCAGATCACCGCCGACGACATGCTGAGCCAGTGGGCGCTGGGGGGTCAGCACCGGGACAAGAGCGGCAGCCTGCTCTCCGACCAGGTGACACATCTTCACCACTGAGGACAGTTGTGGGTCTTTGTGGGTCAATCAGCTGTTTGCAGTGCGGCCGGCCTGCTGTTCTCCTCAGGAATGTGATGTGTTTGTCGATTTTGGGGGGGGCGCCTACCAGAGGGATTCCATTCTTTGGGGATGTGTTCAGGGACAAGAAACAAAACAGGAACACGCAGTGTTTCGTGAACAAAACACATCCGATAACCTCGAGATTAAACATCACAATGAACCACAATGAATGTGAATGTGGCGGGGGGGGGGGGGCATAAACAGGCCGAGCCCGTCTTCATGGCCCCTGCAGACATGAACTGATTCAGCTGTTTACCCCCCCCCCCCCTCCTTAGCTCCTGCAGGGCGAGGAGAGCCTGCTCAACCTGAGGCTGGAGAACTCCCTGCAGTCCACCTGGAAGACGCCTCAACTGGGCCGCAAGCCGCGGGGGGGCAGCAAGAGCCGCGGCCCCCGAGGGCCCCCGCAGCCCGCCGCGCCCCTCCCCTCCACCGCCAGCAGCCCCCCCGCCGCCAAGCAGACAGAGAGCGCGGCGGAGGAGACACCCGCTCACGTGGGCCGGAGAGGGGAGAGGCCCCGGGGCCCCCCCAAGGCCTTGCACCACCACTACCTACATCGCCACCGGGCGCGGAGCAGCGACCCCCACCGGGCCCCCCCGCCGCCGCCGCCCACCTCCAAGATGGACTCCTGTCACATCTCGGAGGAGCGCGGCCCGTGGGACAGCGTCTCCGCGGGGGGGGGGTCTGGCTCGCCAGGCCGCTGTGCCGCGGCTACGTCTGTCGCGCCTGGGCAGGTCCCGAGGGGGGGGGGGCCAGCGGCACGGCCACGGGCCTGGGGGGCGGCCCGGAGTCTGCGGGAAAGGACTCAACCCCCCCGGACGCCGCCGAGGGGTACTTCTCGGACGGCGAGCAGAGCGACCCGGACACGCGCTCTCGCCCCCGCAAACTGCGCCTGCCCCAGTTGCATTCTGGGAAGGAGGAGCTGCTGAGGAGGAGCGTGCTGGCCTCGTAGAGGAGCGAGGCGCCCTTAGTGAGAAGTCGGTCCTTTGGGGGGGGGTCGAATGTAGCGGCTCGCCTCAGACGCCGTCTGCCTCCCTTCGTTTTTCTACTCAAGTACTTTAGTGTGACCTTGGCGGCATTAATGCTGCTCAGCAGGAGGCGGCGGCGTGTTGAGCC
This sequence comes from Pungitius pungitius, assembly GCF_949316345.1. Classification (NCBI taxonomy): domain Eukaryota; kingdom Metazoa; phylum Chordata; class Actinopteri; order Perciformes; family Gasterosteidae; genus Pungitius; species Pungitius pungitius. The sequence continues at coordinate 18,087,853 of NC_084915.1, forward strand.
TCTAAAAGCACAACCAGCTGGTCACAGCGTGGTCATTCAGGGCGGGGCTCCAGATACGTCTCAAGGTTCTCGCATTCTTAAGTTGAGCTGCTTGGTCCCACAGACACACGCGTCGAGGAGATATCTCATCATTCCAAATTCTTCCTAAATCAGAGTTACGTTTTTTTTATCCTGAATCTTTGGAGAGAAAAAAAATCTTCGTAGAAACTCTGTGCCTTCTGTCCCCCCCCCCCCCCCCCCGAACATCTATCGATCAACCAAACAATCAGTAAGCAGATCAATCAGTCGTTCCATTTGTAACAATCAGACGAAGAGGGAAGCTTGTTGCCGTGGTTACGGCCTCGGGCCCTTTTTTGTCACCTTAACAGTCGTTGAGTGCCTGAAACCAGGAAGTGAAAACAGCGCTCTGCCTCCAATTAGAGAGAGCAGAGCGCTGCCCCCCCCCCCATGCCCAATTAGAGTGCTTAACGTGTAGAAACATATAAATATAAAATATATATATATATATATATGTATATATACATACATATATATACATACATATACATATATTTATATACGTTTATGTATATATGTATATGTATGTATATATAAAAGAAAAAAAGAAATCCTTATTTTCTCAGGGCTTAAAGAAAACATTGAATATAATAATCAAAATTATAGGTTTAAAAACCTTTGACTTAAAACCGAAATACATATAAACTTTATTACATAGATATATAGATATTTAAATATCTATGAATATAAATATTTTATATTGTATACAGGATATATATATATGCATACATATGTATGTGTATTAGGGCTGTCAACACATGACACATAACGTGTTAATGTGATTAATGTGGCTGAGATTAATGCGATAAAATATTTTAACGCAGTTAATGCGACTGTGTTTACTTCCGTTCTTCAGAGAGCAGGAAGTAAACAAAGAAACGTCCGCTAGCTGCAGAGAGCTGTTTGCATTGGAAGTACATTGGACCACTTTACACACCGCTATGCTATGCTAGCTGCTATGCTAAGCTAGCTGCTAGGCTACTTCCATCTGAACATCTACCCTGAAGAGGACTGCTCTTTGGTTTGAAAGCGTCCTGCTGAAGGTGGGGACATTGTTGGCACTGGAAACAAGTTAAATGATGTAGAGATGAGAGCAAAGTGCACGAGGGGAACAGGACGAGTTCAACGTGTTCCACCTCCAACGTGATCACATGGGGGCATTTTGTGTTTAAAACACAATGAAGCAACAGTCTAAAATACACACTTTCTAAAGTGATTACTCGTTAGATTCAGTCTTTAGAAGGAAAACACACTTTTAATCGCGATTAATGAATTTGAAAATGTGTGATTAATCTGTTTTTTTACTATTTGGCGAGTTCTGCTGTTTTCTGACAGAACAGAGCGGATCCTCCTCTCAGTCCGACCACCATCTCTTCCAATTAATAATCACATTATTCTCTGATGGAAGGACACTGACTTCTTCCTCTGTATCAGAACGCCAAAGAACCGGTGTGTGTATCAAGGCAGCGTATCTGACCACACACACACACACCAGAGGTGGTCAAACAGGGTCACGATGTACCAGATGTTCTACCTGCAGCAGCCACAATAAGCGCATCCGTGTCTCCGTGTGTGGAGTAGAGACGTAGCTCGTGGTGTTAGCGAGGCCTTTAGCTACTAGTAGCATCCGCTAAGGCTGCCAGGCAGTGGGGACACCACCCGAGTGCTCACTGGGGGGGCGGCTCCTCAGAGGGGGGGTGGGGGGGGGGCTGTCCAGCTCCAACTGATTATTCTATATCCACAGCTTGGCCGCTTCTTACTGGCTCCTTTATTTCATAGTAGCATGTGACCATGCAGGTGGGGGCGTGGCCTCGCAGCCCCAAACTGATCTCTGGAAGGTTCTTTTGTGGTTGTGTTTCTGACACAGAACCCCCAGAACCTCCCCAGAATCTCCTCAGAACCTTTCCAAAACCTCCCCAGAATCCCCCCAGAACATCCCCAGAACTTCCCAGAACCTTCCCAGAACCCCCCAGAACTTTCTCAAAACCTCTCCAGAACCTCCTCTGAACCTCCTCTGTGCTCTGAGGGGGTTCTGTTGGACCTGGAGTCAAACGCTGATCCTTCAGCCAGTAAGGAAGTGGAGCTTTTTGCTCTTTGATCTGGTTTGATTCCTCAAAAATGACCCAATGAGAGGGGGGGGGGGGGGGGTTACTGAACCAGAACCAGAGGACAACTCGTTTTTTCCCGCCAACAAGCAGCTAACTTCGCTTCCCTTCCTTTCTCCTTCCCTTCCTTTCCTTTCCTTTCTCCTTCCCTTCCTTTCCTTTCTCCTTCCCTTCCTTTCTCCTTGCCTTCCTTTCCTTTCTCCTTCCCTTCCCTTCCTTTCTCCTTGCCTTCCTTTCCTTTCTCCTTCCCTTCCTTTCTCCTTGCCTTCCTTTCCTTTCTCCTTCCCTTCCTTTCTCCTTGCCTTCCTTTCCTTTCTCCTTCCCTTCCCTTCCTTTCTCCTTGCCTTCCTTTCCTTTCTCCTTCCCTTCCTTTCTCCTTCCCTTCCTTTCTCCTTGCCTTCCTTTCCTTTCTCCTTCCCTTCCCTTCCTTTCTCCTTGCCTTCCTTTCCTTTCTCCTTCCCTTCCTTTCTCCTTGCCTTCCTTTCCTTTCTCCTTCCCTTCCCTTCCTTTCTCCTTGCCTTCCTTTCCTTTCTCTCTCTCTATCTTCATCTTTCCTTTACTTTAAAAAGTCTCTTCTTTCTCCTCTAAACTAGAATCTGTTTTTCTGCTTTGTGTTTCTCTCTCTCTTTAATCTGAAATAATATATATTATATTATATAATGTTATGTAATATTTATTATGAGTATCATTAAGCATTGTCAGGTTATTTTGTATCAAATTGGTTCTTAAGTGATATTTTGAATACAAATCCAATCAGAGCAGCGCCCCCCCCCCCTCTTCCTCCTGTCTCATTTGTCTTGATGAAGGTGTTAAAATCCTCTTCCTGTGCCCCCCCCTTTCTTTAACACAATAATATGAATGTTGCAGGAGTTTCTCCTTCTGTATTCTTTGTTTCAAAGAATGTTGTGCCATTTGTTAATAGCAAAGATAACTATTGAACATATATGAAAAAGAAGAGCTATTTAAAATTATTTTTTGGCTTTTTTTGCTATATTTATTTTTCTTGTATTAGAATCTTCTTTGTAGGAGGGAAATATTTCAAATGTATTTTTCATTAGTGCGAAAAAACTATTTTCTTCCTTTTTGTACAATTTCAATGTTTTAAGTGAGACTTTGAAAAGCAATATGACGATGTTTCCTGTGACTGTATCTGCATGCTGTTTGTGTTGCCTTAATGACGGCTGCACCCCCCCCTCCCAGCTCTAGCCCCCCCCATCCGATGGAGCCAGTCAGTCAATAAAGCAGCTTTCTGTGTACTCTGTGCCTCGTGTTCATCACTAAAACACCACATACTACCGTGATTTTATTCAATCAAGGCCACAAATTGATATCATTCACACAAAGTTACACATTTTCAGGAGTTTTTGAAGTGAGTTTTCTGAGTTGAAGCTGTAGCAGTCGGAGGAGAAGTAGACTGAATACTTCCTGAGAGACCTGCTGACCTTCTGTTTGTAGGCCAGTGATCCTCAGCAGGGAGGGTCGGGCTCATTTCTAGGGTCCATCCATGGTTATATATATGTATGTTTATATGGAGGGGGGGGGGGGCACATATAAAACATGTTCATTTGGATGTAAATACCCTCAAATATATTTATTTCCATGTCGGAAACGTCACTTCCTCATTTGATGGTGTGTGACCTTTGATCTCCATGACTTTATGGAGAGATGAAAATAAGGTGAATCATCACTGATACAAATGTTCTTTTGCTTGGGTGGTTTTTACCTGTTAAAAGCGAACAGAGGACTTCGTAATGGAGGCCGGGTGGAGTCTGCCATCCTGCAGCGCCCCCTGGTGGCGTCACCCAGAAGTGCCTTTCACTGATTTGTGTGAGATAAAATATCTGCTTAAATGAAACTGAGCACAAAAAAAACACGAGCCACAGCACAGAGGATGTAGGACTGAAGCTTATCGCCATGACAACCCCTCCAGCGACACCCCGAGTGACAGCCGATAGCAGCAAAAGTTGTTTTAACTTTCATTATTTCCTCATAAAATTCAATCAAACACGACTTTTCAGAGTTAAACACGCGCGACTGAAAGTTGTTTTTGGGTGAGCAGCTTTATTCCTGTAATTCCATGTCCTATGGCATGATGACGTATGGCATATATATATATATATATATATTAGTGTGTCAATAAATTGATATTTGTGTATAAATAGCACTTTATTTCACAGGTTCACTAGTACTACTTTCCAGATACTTTCCTCAAGGACATTTCATGGAGAGTAAGTGAGTGAGAGAGAATGTGTGTGTGTGTGTGTGTGTGTGTGTGTGTGTGTAGGTGCCACTTTAGCTTGCAGAGGAAGACTATTTACCAGACTGTTGATTAAAGGCAGGTGAAGGAGAACCATAAAACCAGAGGATGAATGTGAGCGTGATTTAATCGCTCTTTTATTTAAGAGGTCACATCTGCATCTTTATAGATACTATAAATATAAAATAAATTGAACATACCATTTATTTTGTATTGTCTTACTGTCTGATGTTACGCACCGACCTCCATGTCACATGTCTAACATGACAAGCAATAGATGCTCCTGATTCCTGATAGAAACAGATCTATAGATCTAAAAACCAGACACCGATCTATAGAAACAGATCTATAGATCTAAGAACCAGACACCGATCTATAGAAACAGATCTATAGATCTAAAAACCAGACACCGATCTATAGAAACAGATCTATAGATCTAAGAACCAGACACCGATCTATAGAAACAGATCTATAGATCTAAGAACCAGACACCGATCTATAGAAACAGATCTATAGATCTAAAAACCAGACACCGATCTATAGAAACAGATCTACACAGACACCGATCTATAGAAACAGATCTACACAGACACCGATCTATAGAAACAGATCTACACAGACACCGATCTATAGAAACAGATCTACACAGACACCGATCTATAGAAACAGATCTATAGGTGTAGTCGCGCGCCAGGTGAACAAAACGCCTGGTGACGCTTGTGAAATATGTCACGAGCGCTTGTAATTGGGAGAGAATCCGGTCAATTTTCAAAATAAAGGTGCGGCAGGGTAGCACGTTTCCGGTCTCGTTTCCTGGTCTTAGAGCGCCACCCAGCGGCCAGATGGGGCACGTGTTTCTATTACATAACCTCCACATTTAACGTATTCCATAATTAGAAGGAATGGAGATGAACAGTTTCAAAAGTACCGTGTTTGTGTTGCTGGGAAACGGAACCAAACTTCCAAATAACACCTGCAATATGAATATTTTCACATTTTCACACAATTACACATTCACTTTTCTGCAGTTTTACTTTTAATTGTTTAAGAACATTTTGCAGATATTCGTTCTTGTATTTGCTTGGCATCTTAAATGCAGGACTTAGTTTTGTATACAGTTGTGTTGATACTAAATATTTCTCCCACAGATAATCTCAAAAAGAAAAGAAAGCGTGTGGATGGATGTTAAAGCCCGTTATTCATTGAAAACATTTATTACATTTTTATGATGCAAACAGCGTCCCGCCCTCCTCACGAGGGGAACCAAAGAGACACAAAAGGGACAGAAACAAAAGTATTACACAAAATGTCATTGGTTGTTAAAAAAAAAAAAATGACAATCCACTCATTCCCAAAGTTTGGCTTCCCCCCCCCTCATGTGGTGGAATAATGGTCATTAAAAATCAAAAGAACAAGGCATGCATAATAGTTTCTGATAATGCACATAGATCAAAGGATACCAGTTATAAATACAAAATCCATGTCCGCTGTTGATGTGTGTGTGTGTGTGTGTCTGTGTGTATTATCTACACATACACACGTATGGTCCCTTTTTTGGAGGTCTTGTAGGCCTGACTGCATCCTCCGTTATCTACACTTGGTCACTAGATTCAACCCGTTCAAAAGGTCCAAACACCCCGCCTCCCTCCGTCGCCATGGTTACGTCAGTCTTCTTTCATCCAATGACCGGTGAGCCATCTACATGATTTCACCAAACTCCTCTCGGGGTTTTTACGACACGCCTTATTTATTAAAAATGATTCTCCCATCTAATACTAGAACCCCCCCCCCCCATGCTGCTCTTTTAAAATAAAGCTACTGTGCCAACGAGACAGAAGTCTGGAACTAAAGCGTCCTCAGTCTTAACTTAGCCTTCTGATAAGCTAAGATGGATGCACTGGTCCATTATAAATGGGTGACGCACCCACTACGGTGGGGGCTGTTTGTTGTTAATATTTACCAAAATATTATGTAAAGGAAAAAAAAAGGACAAACCAAAAAGTCAATTAAATACCATGTTGAATGTTGAATGGATGTCTTTACTGTTAAAAAAGTGTACTGCAATGAATACAACTATGATGCTCTCTCTCATTGAGAGTGTGTGTGTGTGTGTGTGTGTGTGTGTGTGTGTGTGTGTGTGTGTGTGTGTGTGTGTGTGTGTGTGTGTGTGTGTGTGTGTGGGGGGGGGGGGGGGGTACTCCTTTCTCTGTGGAACCAATGAGATGTTAGAAAAACACAGATGAAAATGTGTGTGTGTGTGTGGGAACCAAATGTTCGACCAATAAAAGTCTATTGGGATCCGGTTGTACTGGTCTCTCGTTCTAACCAAGAGGCGGGGCTGAGTGTTGGTCCTGGTGGTCGTCTTGAGGGTCTGGGATTAGCCCCCCCCCCCCCGATGGTGGTCTAGTCGATGTACTGGGAGAGCCAGCGGAAGCCCTCTCCGTAGCCCTGCCTCTTCAGCACGCTGCACATGAAGACCTCCAGAGGTCTCGTGTTCAGCTCCTTCATGGCGATGGTTCCCTACAAGAACAAGAAGAGTCACTTCTTCCAACTGGCCAAACCTACGTGGAGTTGCTTTCTTCCTCTAGAAAGATGACAGGAACTTCATTTTTGGAAATGTGTAGCGTTACTTTGCTGATTAAAGACATACTAAAACACTAAAGACACTAAATCCGCCAAACTTCAAGTCAAAGTGTAAAGGAAGTCTTTTCTTTGCTCAACAGTTGAGAGAGAAACTTGTCTTCCTTTGAGCCCCCCCCCCCCCTCCCCATTAAGAGGTCACACAGTGGCGCTCACCTTCCCTGTGGTCTGTCCGTACAGCCCAAAGATCTCCCTCAGCTTCTCCTCACTGATGGCCTCTGGTCTGTCGATCTTGTTGCCCAGGATCAGGATGGGTACGTTGCCGATGGTCTCGTCCGTCATCAGTGCCTGATTTGGGGGGAGCGGGGGGGGGGGGGCAAGTGTTACTTTGTGGGCTTCAGATACTGGATCAGACTACACACTTAGACCGGATCAATGCAGAGGTAAACTACAGCCAGGAATCCATCAACTGGATCTAGTTTCACGGATTTTCTGTGCGTAGAAACCCAAAGATGAAGAAATATTGCTGTAAATTCTGATCCCAACTAACCATCCGCGTACCGAGAGGAAAAGGTACTCACGTCAAGTTCTGCTTTCGATTCGGTCAATCTGCCCAAGTCTGCACAATCCACCAGGAAGACGATCCCGTTGATGGCCGGGAGGTAGTTCTTCCACACTCTGCGGGCTGTTGGGACGGACACAACAACGTCAGCCTTTCACAGCCGGGTTCACACCCCCCTCCACCTGCTGCAGACTTAAAGCGCCACACTGAGCGGGTTCTATCGGGCCGTCACTCACAAACCACGTGATCAACAAGGAACATTCACGCACGCCGTTCGTTGTACCTTGTTGATGGCCTCCAAGGTCGAAGGTGGTGAAGGTCATGCCGGCAATGGTCAGCTCTTCCGAGGCTGGAGTGAGAAAAACATTTGACATTTTGTCAACATATCCGACCTTGTTATTGGTGACTTTCACACACAAGTCGATGGCTTGTGTGTGAAAGAGAGAAGCACACACTCACTGGGGTGCAGGGTTGGCACATGCTGCCCCAGTCGGTCGTCTTTCAGCATGTGCAGTAGCGTCGTTTTGCCAGCGTTGTCCAGGCCAAGAAATACTAACTTGCCAGATTTCCTGTACAGACCTGAAACAAAGCCACAGGAGTCTAAGGGAGACGTCCAGATGTGTCACAGGGAACGCTTCCCCTGGATGAGTCAGCTGGAATCAAACAGGGTCACCGGGCTGAGACCTGCAGCAGATCATCAGCCCAACATGGACGTAGAAGGTGAAAGACCAGACCCGGCTCCCCGCTGTGGAACTGGTCCGACGGGGAGGACCGGAAAGACGGCGCGGCGGCACCGGCTGAATATCAGTGAACACGTGGGGCTCAGGGTTGGGCCATGTTTGTAATTCTACATCTCGTATTGTAATCACCTGAGAAACACGTCTCTCTATAAATGAACACGTAAAACTAGTTTGTTGTATGAAGGCAGGAGTCAAATTTAATGCATTTTGATGCTGTAGGTCAGAGGTCACCAACTCGCTGAAACGTCATCATGAGGCTCAATGAGCTCCTCCATCTTAATCCTCCCACTTACCAAAAAAGTTAAACTATTAAACTGTTCAATTGTTAAAATGTGTTTAGACTTAATTATAACTTGCTGAGACTGTCAAGTCAAAATGTGAAACAGAAGCTTTTCTTCCCGTTATGTTATTTTTTCACATTTCATTTTATTTAAATGCAGCCCTACTTTTATTAGTATTATTTTATTTATTCTTCTAGCTTTTCATTATTCATATTTGCAGTCACATATATGTTCAGACAATAAATATTGTAAAAAGTGTTTTAGAATTGTACTGCGTTCATTTAATTAGTTGATTGTGTATTGATTACATGCAGATGTTGATACAACTCTATTCCTCTATTTACACCAAGTCATCACATCATGATCCTACAGACCTAGAAATCCTCACTAACTGGACCTCTTCACATTTGAGTTGGAGAGCCCTGCTGTAGGTAATAGTGCAGCAAAGGTCAGGGGGGCATCCATAAGGTTTCCTCAGATTCACTGGATTGACAAATGAAAAAGGAGCAGTGAGTTCATCAAAGTGATGGAGATGCCACACTCCTCTGGGAGTCATGTTCTTGTGATCATTGGTCAGTCAGTGGTCCTTCAAATATTGTGTTTTGTCAGTCAAGTTACTTTAGTAATCAATTATCAAACGAGTTGTAAATTTCCTGATCTATTAATCATTGGAGAAACTTCTCAAGTTGTCGCATAGCAGGGAGCAGGTTCTTTGGTGGCGGACAGTTGACGGGATCCGACCCAAACTCCTACAGGGCAGCATTTAAAGAAGCTACCTTCAAACGTCTGGCAGTTTAATGAGGTACGCAATATGGTTAACCCATATAAAAACGTAATGAAGCGTCGCAGCTCTTTACGGCTTTACGTCTCAGGTGCAGCGACGCAAAATGGAATATTTTGAACTGAAATTCATATTAGAGAGAAGTGTATCCATTAAATGTGGATCATAGGCACGAGCAATATGTCATGTCACTATTACACACACACATTATATATAAACAATCAGAAGTGGCCAGGAATAGAAGGGCATTGTGATGGGCAGCTTAGCACGTGAGGAGGGGCACCTGCTGAAAGGTCTCTGGCATGTTTGAGTCAGATAGAAGAAGGCGGAGCACAACGTAAACAAACCACGTAGAGAAACGCAGCCGCTGCCACAACAGAGAGGAAGAGACCAAAACCGGCCATGCACACCAACGTCGGGGATGGAGGTGTCAGGCAGATTAGTAGTTGTAGGTATTGTCAATTAGTCTCCACACTAAATGCTCTCCCATATTAAAAATGTAACATGGTAAACAAGTTAACAACAGCTCACTACACCCGATTCCATATTTACATTTTGTCAGAGCGTCCGATCGGTAGCACTTACCTAACATCTGTAGTACGCTATTGAACCCGCTATAAATCCAGTCTATGATGAACGCCATATCTGGAGCTGTTAAATCCTGAAAAACAAGAGATGGGGGAAAACGTATGAACACATGAATACACACGGAGACTTTTTGTAGGCAGGTTTGTCAGTGATCCAGACACTAAACAGTGAGCCTTAATAAACACGTGTCAACATGAAGAAACGAGTGTCAACACAACACTGTAGTGGAAGGAAGCTGTGTGGGGAGTTTGGACAGCCACATTAAGACAGTATCCTTCCTCCTGAATCATATATCTTCATTTAAACAGCGGTTTATGTTTGCACTAGGCCTCTGTGCTCAAAGCACTGGTGCGCGTGGAAAGGTTGATGCTAAAGCTTGTTGTGTAATCTCTAGAGTTCCGATTGAAAATCTTAATAAGCGAGTAAGTATGAAAATGAATTGGTAAGATTACATTTGGTCTCACTGAAAAGGTCTCAATGTTAGAACTGCTACAGTGGCCCTTGTTTTGCTGAAAAACATTGAGGTTTAAAGATGACAGTTGGATCAATAGGGAAAGAATTACACCCTTCAACACAGAACCTCATAAAAGTGACATAAGTCACAAGCCTCATGAATACACTGTCCTTCTCAAACTAGCAGATGTGTACAGCTTGTAATGTGCTCAGAGGCTAATTTGTGATACACACAAGATAGAGATGGTACTGTCAGCTGGTGATAAGAACAACGAGTAGCTTTCTACAGCTGATGATTAGCTCATTTCCAGCAAGAATCCCTGGACACTGATCACAAACCAGCTCACAGCGCCTTAAAACACAAGTGATTTGATCAACACGACCCATCTGTGAGGGCCTTGGAGAAGTCAAGTCTCAGCCCTTCTCTCTTTACTAGCATGACGGTGTGAACAAAACTGTCATTGTTCAGTTATCACTCGTTCACACAAGCTTAATTTCCTTCTCTTTTGTGAAGTGCACACACACACACACACACACAGAGAGGGAGAAAGAGTTCTCCAACCCGTTTCCATGCCCTTTTCTGTGCACAGTCACAGAGGCATGACAGCCAGGTAGCTGATGCCGACCTCTGGCCCCAGTTACGTAACCTGCAAACAACTCCAGGGCTAAAGTATAAGGTGGCCAAAGGTCAAGACCACTCAAACACAGCTGAACTACACGTCAGTTGCTGATCCCATATGGCACGACGCCGTGCTGTTAGAGAACAACGCTGCCTGCCACGTGTGGGCTGCAGCTGTGAAGGTGAAACTGTGCACAAGCTAAACATGGCCACGTATGAGAGGCTTTAATACAAGAGCCTGCTTAAAGGCAGCAGTGGTGAACCCTTCCCAAGGATCTGGGGTTGTTTGAAGGGAGACAAAAGTGTCAACCAGCACTAACAACGACACCAACGTGAAGGGAATACAACAATCTTCTGGTCACCTTCTTAAGCGTATCGAGCACAGGAGGAAGTGACAGAGTAAAGAATTCCTGAGCTTTTTTGAACAACACATCTGTAATGAATGAAATCCACACGGAAAGGAATGTTTAGGAACGAAAAGGATCACGAATAAGTCTAAATTTACCAAGCAACAAGTATTACCAGTTGGCCTTTATCATTATTATTCTCAGTAGTATTAGCGTTTTTCCTTCCTTCTAACAAGATTGTTTCCTCAATCAGATAACAGGAGACTTGAAAATACGGTAGCTGCGTAAACATGACGTTTTTCCAAGTTCCATAAGTGTTTCAGTTGCCAAATCAAGACCACTACTTTTTATTTCTATGTAATGTTAGGTATTTCTTAAGATCCGTGACTCGGAGACAACTGTCAATCCACCACACAGTGGAAATCACCATATTTAACGTCCAGCTATCACAGCCGCTGTGGACGTAGCAGGGATGTTAGCTAACCGTTAGCTCATTACCGGTTTCTGGCTAGTTCTGCTTCTAAAATACACGCATATTTCAGTAATATAACAAAGTCCCATCGAGGTAAGGCACGTACGCCGAGTGTAACTTAGTAAGCCTGGGTGAGGCCGACCAACGGGCTGGCTAGCAGGAAGCTACTAGTTACGTGTCATATTCTCCAGTAGGCAACGTAGCATGGAGGGGTTGCTAGCCACGTTAGCTTTTCAGCCGTTAGCCAGAGTAACACTTTCCCGCGTGTTACCAACCGGCAACATACGGATACCTACACTAGTTGGAATGTTTCTCTTTCAATAACAGATGCACGTTGAAATACACACAACAGCGGGTCAACTTTACCCAGGACCTCTTCGGGTATGAGCGAGCTAGCCAACTCGGTCTTAGCAATGCTAACGTTGCATCGTCAGCAGCCGGGATAACGTAAAAATCTTTTTTTTTTCTGACCGCGGTTGAGAAAATATTTTTAAAAACTCACCCGTTTTTAGGTGTAGCGTAATTTACCGAGTGTCAATTTTTTTAATCATGTAAATTCGTCTACCGGTGCACCCCCCCCAAAAAAGAGCCTGCGAAATGCCAGGTCTTCCTCTCCTCTTTTTGGTATTTTGTTACTGAGCCACGACACGGCAATGGCTGTCCAGCAACTCCCAAAACTCCGACCAGCCGCTTCCTGTTTGTGCTTCACCATCAGGTTTCCGGTAGGAGAGCAATCTGAGCGTTCCGCTTTAAAAAAAAACAACTTTTAACACTCATTCCACTGGATATCTGTTCATAAAATGTTATGAAGTTTAGAAAAACTGAACAAAATAAACGGAAAACGATTTCACCCAGCCGGTTAGGTGACAGCTATTGGTATTTACACCGCACAGTAATTACAATTTATTTAACTAAATGTGGATATTCCTTTAGTGATCGTTTCAATTGTTTATGGGCAGATTATAGGACAGTTTGACTAGATTTTTAAAAAGCTGCTTGTACATATAAGAACATTTGTTGCGTTTACTCTCCTCTTGTTTCCAGTACAACCTGAAAACTAAGGGCACAGCAGGAAATGCCACGTGTACACACTGCGCATGCCCGACGGGTTTTACGCTGATCTTGGGTGATCCCAACTTCCGGAGAAAGAGGAGAAGTCTCTCACACGATTACCCTGACTAGGCCTATCGCTTCTCACCTGTAGGCAGCTGTGCGGTGTCTCGGCGATGACCATGGTCCTATGATTGACAATTTCTAAGCTAATGACCTTTTTAAGGATTTAGTAGGCGTCACTACACACGCCGCTTTGAGTAAACGCCACATCGTTAGAGCCACCGGTTTGAGCGTTACCCCGCGACTGCCAGCTAGTTAGCTAGCTAAAGACGAAGCTAGCTATTAGCCAAGCGAGCCCCTCTAAATTAGGTCCTGGTGTATATTTCAAGATGTCAACTGCGGGGTTTAACTCCCAGAATGGGACAGGACAGACCTATGCAAATGGTAAGTGACATTTACATTTAAAGATCGATAAACTGAGGCGAAGTTAGCTAACAAGAGCTAGTAAGAAGCTAACATTAGCAGGCTTGGCACTTGTCTTGAGGCTACTTGCTAGCTGTTAGCTAACGTAACTTACGGTAACGTTAGCCATGCCCAGAGCTAGCTGTCAGGTACAATTACGCCGGGGCAGCTGCGGTTAATCCCCACTTTTTACCGTACCGACTTACGATAGTGGAAACGCGTTGTTTACGGTAAGGCAGGCTAGCTCTACCTATCATGCTAACTAAATTTAACCAGTGCAACTTATGGTATTGGCAACTCGGAACAACAAGTCGAAGGACCGAGGGGTCCGCAGGCATCTCAACTCCTAAGTCTGGTGTCGGGTTGTCCCGTCTTCTCTAACGGCGATCAAATGATCCCACAGTCACCTTTGCACATGTTCTTGTCCAGTCGAGCTGCTCGCTTAGCCGGGGCTTTTCCTCATAATAAAACTTCTAGCTTTTGGCAGGTCTCTTGGAGTTTTTTGCCATACAGTTAAGCTGCTGCTGAATGATGGTATTTTGTACCCTCACTGTCGTGCTGTAGTGATTTCTAGCCGGCTGTACAGCTGGTCTTTTTGGTTTTCCACGTCGTACTGTACATGTGGCACGATGATCCAGATGTGATGCTCAAGCGCTTCCTCCAGTCTCATCCAGTGGCCTTTTTCAGTTTGAGTTTAATAACGCATCCCTCTGGTTTTCATGAAAGCTGATGGAGAAACCGCGTAAATAAACCACGTGACATTTGACCAAAGTGTGGTTGTGTTCGATGCATGTGAAGGAGCGCTCCTCTTCTGTGCAAATAATGCCATCTTTATTTTTATGCTGAGAGATTCAAATGGGATGATGTACCTCTAAAATCAGTTATGAACAAGCGTGTACACACACACCAATGAGTCTACCCCATAGCATATAGTGCAGAGGTCTGTAAGGCTCTGTGGTTTGGTCAGTCCGCTTGTTATCTTGCCTTGAAATGGAATTGCTCGCATTGTGTGTCCAGGAAGCCGATGGCTTGACTTTTTTTGCACTCGAGGGGGAGGCCAACAGCCCCCGAGTGTCAGCATTGCTTGAGGATAGTTTGTTAAGAAGAAGATCGTCTTCAAGTCTGAAACATGCCTGTATTTCTAATAATTATCTTCTCCAGGTCCGTCACAGAATCCAGTTGCCCCGCATCAGCTGCCAGGGGTCGGCTATGGCTCGACCCCCCAACAGACGTACAATCCAATGCAGGCCAAAGCTTCCCCGCTGCCTGGCCCACCCGGACCCTACCCCGTCTGTTCCTACCAGCCAGGCGCACCGTTCGCTTCCTACCCGGCTCCCTCGGGCCAGTCGATGCTGACCAGGCCTATGATGGGGGGTCCTCCCTCCCACACCCCTCCACAGTCCGCCAGCCCTGGTCCTAGGCCGCCCCCTGCACAGGCCACACCTCCTCCCTCGATGTCTTCTAGTAGCTACTACACAAACCCCCAGCAGACCCCGGCATGGCAGTACAACACAGCTCCTCCACCGATGGGGGCTCCCACTTCCATTAGCACGCCTCCCCGAGGCCCGGCGCCCCCCCACGTAAGCCCAACTGCGAGCTCGACAGGGTCGTCAACGGCTTACAGCCCTGCAGCACCACCCCCTCATGTGTCCCATGGTGTCACCCAACCGCCGGGCCCGCAGATGCACCGAACCCCTCTGCACGGATACCCCCCGCCAGGTAGGAGCACAGAGGATCTGCTCACGGATCAAACTCTACCTGCACAATCAGCTAATTAGCAACTATAAAGTAGTCGTTTTATAGTTTCTTCGTGCGTCATAGTAATACAAAGAGGAGTCATCATTCCAAGTTTCCATAAATGAGGCCCGTTCCTTCATTCCTGAACCTCTGAAATGTGGAAAATGTCTTATTTTAAATGTTTTTTTTTAAAGATAACCCCTCACCGAACCTTCCCATATTATTATCACTGCGTCGTGTTCTTTCCTCACTGACATGTGCTGCAGATGTTCATATCAAGAATGCTGATGTGTTGGAGCCGGACCTTGTCCTCTGAACATGTCACGCCTCTGACTCCACCCCCCCCCCCCCCCCCCCCCCCCAGACGCAGGGACTCAATGACTGATTTTGAACAAAGTTCAGATCCCGTCTTTATTTGTTTTCATGGGACAAATGTCGCAGCTTTTTAGGACAAATCCAAAATGTTCTTCATAGTTTAATTCTGGTTTCGTTGCGCAAAGGTTTGCTTTCTTATGAGCACTGTAGCCTGCAGCTTTTGACAGGTTGTAATTGCTCTTATTTATATATGATATATTATTTTTAGTGGAGTACTAGAAGCAGACAGTCTTGTGATGGTCTTCCTTACGTTTGTATCTTGATCTCACGGGTTTTGGCGGCCTGAAGGCTGATCTTATTCACTTCCCTCCATAAGAAGAGCTTTATTTCAGTGACTTTTTCCCCAGCAGCGTGGATATGAAATGCAAAAAGATCCGCATGTAGAGCGCTGATTTTCATTTGGGTCAATTATCACGCTGCTTCCTCTCTAATCTCATCAAGTCGTTAGCTCTGCGTGGCCTTTGTCCCTGAAATGATAGTCGTCCCTGAAGATAATCATTCGTCCTCATAACCTGCTCTTAACATTCTTTATCACGGCCGTAAACGTGACCAACGTGACCGCTTGTCCTTAATAAACGTGTCATTGATACATTCTCTCCACAGTAGTTCTTAATGAAGCTTAAGCAAGTTGGTGGAGGAGTTAATTCAGTCGCTGCTTTGTCAGCAAAGAAGAACGTGTGGCTTTGTGGGTCAGATGTTCTTCCAGATGTTCTCGTGTCTACACACAACGTATGATGTCACAGAGCGCTGATTTAACCATAACTTTGACTTGTGATTTAAGAGTTGGCTGCTTTCTAATTTATGAAAACGTTGTTTGTTTGAAACCAGGTTCTGGCCCCCCATCAATGGCTCCCATGGCTCCGCACACATACCAGCCAAACAGAGCTCCCTTTGGGCCCCCACCCACAGGCCCACTACCATCTATGAATCCAGCACCCCCTCCCATGGGACCCCCAATGGCCCACGCATCACCCCAACCCCCCAAGGCAGACGGTGAGCTCTTTAAAGAAAGAATCGTGGCATATTTGTCCTTTTGTCCTCGGGTTTGATGACCTCAAAGACGTCGACACGCCTCCCCATTTATTCCCACTTTTTGATTTGTTTACATTTCAGTCTGATTTTCCTTTTACGGTTAAAGTTCTGGTTTGAATGTAATTGCAGGTGTGTGTTTTGGGAGTAGTGAGTGGTGTCTCTTTTAAAGCCCCTGAAGACGTGACCCTTCCCCCTCTAGTGAAGAGAGAGGATGGTGATGATGGGCATTTTGAATTCTGATCACTTTCCGTTGTCTTCCCTCCTTTTCCTCTACATGCCAGCTCAGTGCGGGGGTGCCGCTAACAGCACCCTCCCCCCCACTGAGCACGACTGCCAGGAGGGTGACATTGAATGTCCAGGTGTGGCCAAATCTTCCCGTAGTCGTTAGCGTCCCTTCATCTCTGTGTTGTTGTTGTTGTTGTTCAGTGGGATGCAGCCTCCTGCTTAGAGATCTCTGCATGAAGTCTGTCTGTGCAGATCTCCTCTCAGTGATAGTTTGCTTGCCTCGAGCTATGATCCCTTCCCACCACATCTGCTCTATGACCTCTGAGGAAAAGCCCTTTTAAACACCCCCCCCCCTCTCTCTCCTCCCCCACCGTCATCACCACATTCATATGTTTTTTTCCAGTGTTCTTTTTACGTGTGTAGTTTCCTGTAGATCACATCATCAGATGTTTGTGTTCTTTTGATGCAGGGACCGGCCCACAAGCAACAAACAGCTTCAATCATGTTGACAACAGAATGGGTAAGGCCCGTTTCCACCACACATGGGTTCTGGTCCTCTGACACTTCACTCTCTCTTCAACTCTCACTTAACGCAGTGTTTATGAACATTAAACACAAAGTTGATAATATATATAACCTTCTGACCATGAACCACAACGCAGGCATCAAAGAACTTCATTTGCAGTGAGTCACGTGCAGGCGTTGGTTATCATGTTCTGACCCGGCGCTTTGATTTCATTGCATTAATGACCAAATGGAGCCGGTGCCGTTGGGTCCAACTGTCCTCCATCCCTCTGGGCCCCTTGTTCTGAAACCTCTTCTTCCTCCGCAGGCGGCTCGCCTCAGCCCGGCCCGCCCGGTCGGCACTTGGGGGGCCACTACCCCACCCTCCCCCCCGGGTACCAGAACGCTGCGCCCCCCCCATCTGCCATGCACCCCGCCATCCAGGCCGCCACGCAGCCTTACAGTCAGGCCCCTCAGCCGTACCAGCAGGTGAGTGGTGGCCATGTGACCCCCTACAGTATCGGCCCCATCCCAATTTAGGGTTAGCGTTTAAGCCCGGGGGGGGGGGGGGGGGTTAGCGTATGAGGCGTAAATAGATTAACCCAATAGCTCGTTCCTGTCACCTTGTCTCAGCCACTTGGGGGCCCAGGTCCGGCCCAGCTCAGCCCGTCCCTGGCGGCCATGAGCCTGCAGTCCAGCACCCCCGAGGCCCTGAGGGTAGTCAACCTGCTGCAGGAGAGGAACCTGCTGCCGCCGATCCCGATCCCCCCCCCAACCCCCTGCCTCCAACAGGAACTGCAGAAGATCAACTGCAACCCCGAGTAAGCTGCGTAACCCGTTCACACCTCACGGTGCCGCGGTGCCTTTGAGGTCAATCAGTGTTGAGCTGCTTTTAACAGCTGAGATGAGTTAACTTTTTAATGTTTCTATTTAAGATTGATAAATGCACTGTTTTTGTTGAAGCCTGTTAAATAGCAGGGTGGACATGATGTGTGCATGCGGCTCAGGTACCGTGACCCCCGTGTGCTTCTCTCTTCAGGGTGTTTCGTAGCACGCTGACCAGCATCCCTCAGACCCAGTCGCTGCTCAACAAAGCCAAGATGCCTCTGGGCCTGCTGCTGCACCCCTTCAAAGACCTCTCGGTACCTCCTCAGTGCATCTACCGTTCGTGTTTAATATGGCTCGATAGCATCAGTCGTCCTACTGATGTTCCACGTGGTCCACGTTGGTCTCCCCGAGGACACACAGAAGCGTCCTGATGAAACGTGGCGCCTCTCACACTTTGTTTGTATTTCCCTGCAGCAGCTTCCTGTGGTGACGTCCAGCACCATTGTCAGGTGTCGCTCCTGCAGAACCTACATCAACCCATTCGTGTCCTTCCTGGACCAGAGGAGGTGGAAGTGCAACCTGTGCTATCGGGTCAATGACGGTAAGGAGGGGGGGCGTGGAGTAATATCTCTTTATATATCTATATTTTGATATGAGTAATACCATGCTTTATCCTTTTTCCTTGTTTTTGTAACAATGTGTGTAGTTCCAGAGGAGTTTATGTACAACCCGGTCAGCAGATCGTACGGAGAGCCTCACAAGAGACCCGAGGTGCAGAACGCCACCATCGAGTTCATCGCCCCCTCTGAATACATGGTGGGTTGAAGACCTCGCCCCAATTGTTCCCAATATCACTTGTGTTTATGACATTGTCATTGACGTAGCCCCCCCCCCCCACCTCCTACAGCTGAGGCCGCCGCAGCCCGCCGTCTACCTCTTCATCCTCGACGTGTCCCACAACGCGGTGGAGACGGGCTACCTGAGCGTCTTCTGCCAGTCGCTGCTGGACAACATCAACGGGTACGTACCGCCTTTCGCTCCCCCGTTGTCATGGAGATGGGCGGCGTGTTTTTTAAATGTGCGCCTGTGCGTCTCCAGGCTGCCCGGCGACTCGCGGACGAAGATCGGCTTCGTCACCTTTGACAGCACCATCCACTTCTACAACCTCCAGGAGGGGCTCTCTCAGCCTCAGATGCTCATCGTGTCCGACATCGATGGTGATTTATGACTCACTGCAGCCAATCAGCAGCTCTGCTTTTAATGTTGTTTTTTAAACAAATGACTTTTATAAATGAGTGACATCACTAGCATGTCATTGTGACCAATTTATTTATATATGTACTTTTTTAAATTATATTTTTTGTTCACCTCAGATATCTTTTTACCAACACCGGACAGCCTTCTAGTAAACCTCAACGAATGCAAAGAAGTAAGAACTTTACGTATCTTCAGCTCGGCCACCTTGTTCTGACTTCGTTTTTCACGTGGAAGAAAGATTAAATTTGACCTACGAAGCAACTGAAGTCAAACTCGCTCCCTCTGTGTCCTCAGCTGGTGCAGGACCTGCTGAAGAGCCTCCCCACGTTGTTCCAGAAGACCATGGAGACCCAGTCTGCCCTGGGTTCGGCCCTGCAGGCGGCCTACAAGCTGCTGCTGCCCACCGGCGGGCGCATGTCCGTCTTTCAGACCCAGCTGCCTAACCTCGGGGTGGGGGCGCTGCAGTCTAGAGAAGACCCCAACCAGAGGGCTTCTGCCAAGGTGAGTCTCCACGTATGGTAGTTTGTTTTTGCGAGTAGATGATGCCATCTTCACAGTCCTCACGCCCATCGATGCACAAGGAGAACATCTGTGATTCAGCCAGCATTTAAACCTCACTCTAAAGATCCATTTGTGTGGATCCATGTCTGTTAAACATTTTTTCCCCTCCTCGCCCCCAGGACATCCATCACCTGTCCCCAGCCACTGACTTCTACAAGAAGCTGGCTCTGGACTGCTCCGGGCAGCAGGTGGCAGTGGACCTGTTCCTGCTCAGCTCTCAGTACTGCGACCTGGCATCGCTGGGTGAGCACAGGACAACTGTTGGAGCTCTTTAGCTTTCATATGTCTACACAAAGAACCAAATGAATGAATAATTGACCTTTAATCAGTCCGTATAAGGTGTTTTTTGTCTTGTTGAATCGGCACCATGAGATTCTAGAGAAACTGAAGATGTCGGGTTCCTGTCCCTCTGCCAGGTTGCATATCCAGGTACTCAGCAGGGAGCGTCTACTACTACCCCTCCTACCACCACCAGCATAACCCCGCCCAGGTGGAGTGCTTCCAGAAGGATCTGAAGAGGTACCTGACCAGGAAGATCGGCTTCGAGGCCGTCATGAGGATACGCTGCAGCAAAGGTATACATTTGCTTATAGTTATATATATATTAGTGTTTTTGTATAGATAAACATTTTTTTAGATGTATTGTTCCCTTTTAACGTGGGTGCGTGCCCCCCCCTCCCCGCAGGTATGTCCATCCACACGTTCCACGGGAACTTCTTTGTGCGCTCCACGGACCTTCTGTCCCTCCCCAACGTCAATCCCGACGCCGGCTTCGCCGTGCAGATGTCTATCGAGGAGAACCTGGACGACATGCAGAATGTCTCCTTCCAGGCCGCGCTGCTGTACACGTCCAGCAAAGGTACACACACACACACACACACACACACACACACTCACACAGGTTGAGAGTCTTTTTGTTCTTGACACCCTTGGTTTCGTCTTGCAGGAGAAAGGAGGATCCGTGTCCACACCTTGTGTCTCCCGGTGGTCAACTCTCTGTCAGACATCTTCGCTGGAGCTGATGTTCAGGCCATCACTGGCCTGCTGGCTTGCATGGGTGAGACAGATGGGGGGGGTTACTTTTAAAGTACTAAACTATCAAATGTAAACCCCCTGATTCAAAGGTTTAAAACTATTAATGTTGCATAGTTCAGTTTTTGTGAATACTGCTTTTAAAGCCAGATTCTCTTCTTCATTCACGCCAGATTGCTGAAACTGGCGTAAATGAAAGAAGAAGTAAAAGCATAAAGTTATAGGATGGAGATGTTTTCTAACGCCCCCCCTTCTTGCCCTCCCAGCTGTGGACCGCTCGGCGACGGCCAGCCTGAGCGACGCCAGAGACGCGATGACCAACGCCGCCATCGACTCGCTGACGTCGTTCCGCCAGTCGGTGCTGAGCATCCAGCAGCCCGGCCTGCTGGCGCCCGCCTGCCTCCGACTCTTCCCCCTCTTCATCCTCGCGCTGCTCAAACAGGTCAGAACCGGCCCCAGTACACTTGATGGGCTAGGACTCGGTATGAAAGCTTTTTTATGAATACCCCCCCCCCTGCAGAAAGCCTTCAGGACGGGCACCAGCACCAGGCTGGATGAACGCTTGTTCGCCATGTGTCAGCTGAAGTACCAGCCGCTGGTCTACTCCATGCTGATGATCCACCCGGCTCTGTACCGCGTGGACAACCTCAGTGACGAGGTGAGGAGGGGGCGCCAAGCGCCACGTCGGGATCACAGGCGTAGTTTGTAGAAATGACCCTTAAGTGTCCCCCTCGTCCTCAGGGCGCCCTGAACATCAACGAGCGGACCGTCCCACAGCCCCCGCTGCTGCAGCTGTCCGTGGAGAAGCTGAGCAGGGAGGCTGCGTTCCTCATGGATGCCGGAACGGTGCGAAGGAGCGCTTGAAATGTTCACCATTCGTGGCTCTCGGGCATCTTGAGAGCCCGTGGACGTTTGTTGTTAAATGCCCCTCTTGTGCTCCTGAAGGTGATGTATCTGTGGGTGGGACGGAGCTGCCACCCGGGCTTCCTCACGCAAGTCCTGGGAGTCGCCAGCTACGCCGCCGTGCCCGACAACCTGTATCTGCTCCCAGAGCTGGACACCGCCGAGTCGCAGAGAACCAGAGCTTTCATCGGCTGGCTGAGGGACCAGAGGCCGTTCTTCCCCCCCCTGCATGTCATCAGGTGGGTGTTCTTCTTTCAAGCCCCCCTTTGATGGTATAGGGACACTGACTGCTCTGCTAGGCTGGTTTAGTGGGCTTTATTTTGTCTGCTGCCAGGATTCTAGGACCCACCACGCACTGGGCTCTCTTGTCAGCACGTTTAAATGGAAGGACGTCTCTTTACGCTTTGACCTTTGACCCTCTCAGGGACGAGAGCCAGCTGAAGCCCATGTTCATGCAGAACATGATCGAGGACCGGACGGAGTCAGCCCTGTCGTACTATGAGTTCCTGCTCCACCTCCAGCAGCAAATCTCCAAATAATCGTGTGCGTGCGTGTGTGCGTGTGTGTGCGTGTGTGCGTGTGTGTGCGTGTGTGCGTGTGTGCGTGTGTGCGTGTGTGTGCGTGTGTGCGTGTGTGCGTGTGTGCGTGTGTGCGTGTGTGTGCGTGTGTGTGCGTGTGTGTGTGTGTGTGTGTGTGTCCTTCTCCACCATCTCAAAAGAAATCTGAACTCGTTACTTAAATCATCCAACGGGAGGAAGGAGCCAACGAGGCCACGTTTTGAAGGAGTAATGAGAGGGGGGGGGGGGGGGTCTAAGATGGTGTTTATGTACGTCAAAGATTGAATGAATCAGTGTTTATTCTCGTAGAACAATGCTGTCTTACTGATCCTTCAGATTGGGCCCACACAAACTGAAGTGTATTCGGTCTTTTACTAGAACCCGCGGTGTGTGATTTGCGTTGGGATGTCTGCACTTAAGACTGTTAAAGAGCGTCACATGACCTCCAGCGACTCCTCATATCCAACCCAAGGACAGGACCTGTGCGCCGTTTTTTTTTTTTCTTTTCTACAAGTTTCTCAGTCATTATAATTGTGTTGAAGAAAATATTAATCTGTAGACTTTTGTTGAATGTGTGGATTTATCGATCCGATGTTTTCTTCACAATCTCATCGTTTGATTTTTTTTTTTTTTTTTTTTGGACATCCACAACCCATCCGACAATGCTGCGGTTCTGTTGGTTTTTGTTCTACAATCTAATTTATGAGACTTCAAACTCTATAATTGCCTTGTATGCGAAGTCACCTTTTATTATTAAACCCCTGTTTAAATACTGACTCTATATATGAAATATTTTAATATAATAGGATATGGAAAATTCTTTAACACAGACATAACAAAGCCATTGTGATCTTTTAATCATGCGTGATGATACTTGTATAATGAAAAAGACTACATTAAATAAAGCTGAAATGCAGATGATTTTAGTATAGTTATTAAGGTGAAGTGACACTAAAAAAAAATGAACTCTTTAGATGCAGTATTCTTTCTTTCAAAAACATGCAAAGTTGATGTTCCTGCAAAGTCAAATGGGGCCACGTGCCAACAGGCAGAGACACTGACCAGCACTACGCTACGGAAACCACTTCTAGAGCATCCAGGGACAAAAGGAACATCCAGTCACCTGCTTACACACTGTTTAGAGATATGACAATTAGTATGATCTTCCTGCCTCCGTAGCAAAGCAGCAAAGCCTGTAACGGCAAAAAATCGGTGATATGTGATCCAATGTAAACTGTGTTGCTTGAAAGGAAAATGAAACAATTTGTTTCCGCCCGGTCTCGAACCGGGGACCTTTCGCGTGTTAGGCGAACGTGATAACCACTACACTACGGAAACCACACGGGACAGTACGTTAGAAGGGCATGTGATTTACGTTAGCTTTGTTTGCCGCACGGGCGCAGATCGTGTCGAAAAACGACTCCAATTGGGCGGAGATCGTTTTCAAAACTCTGTTTAAATGTTTTACGTCCGGATTCAAAGAAAGAAACGTCAAACAATTGTTTCCGCCCGGTCTTAAACCGGGGACCTTTCGGGAGAAAACTTTATTTTTGTTTAGAGCTGTTTTTGCACTTTTTGTTTTTGTTTGACAAAAAATACGCCTTGTTAACGTTCGTCTTTACGGAGGCTAACAGCCGCGCGTTAGCATTACGCTGATAATTGGTCCCCTGCTGCACCAGGTTCCTCGTTAGTATAGTGGACAGTATCTCCGCCTGTCACGCGGAAGACCGGGGTTCGATTCCCCGACGGGGAGAAAACTTTTTTTTTTTTTTTGTAAATAAATATTTGCTTTACAACAGAGTGTACACGTGAGCTGTTTTTGCACTTTTTGTTTTTGTTTGACAAAAGGTACGCCTTGTTGGCATTCGTCTCTACGGAGGCTAAAGTTAGCTGTCCTCTGTTTAGACGACGGTTTGACGGAAGGCTGACAGTCGGCAACTTTAGCTGCCATGTGTGTGAGCAGGTGGCGGTACGCGCTATTCCTCTCGTGACTGGGGTCCACCTCTCCAAGTGGTTTCCGTAGTGTAGTGGTTATCACGTTCGCCTCACACGCGAAAGGTCCCCGGTTCGAGACCGGGCGGAAACAATTGTTTGACGTTTCTTTCTTTGATTCTGGACGTAAAAATATTCAAACAGAGTTGTGAAAACGATCTGGCTACACGCTGGGTCGCCGGCATGCATCGTCACGTGTGGTTTCCGTAGTGTAGTGGTTATCACGTTCGCCTAACACGCGAAAGGTCCCCGGTTCGAGACCGGGCGGAAACAGGCAGTTTGCTTTTCGTTTCAAGCAACACACAGTCACATCAAATACCGGCCGCTCAATTGGATCATATCTCAGCAATATGTGCCATTACAGGCTTTGCTGCTTTGGTACTGAGCCAGGAAGATCATACTAATAATTGTATCCAATGTGATGTCTCTAAGACAGAGGGAGAAATGAACATGCTACCACAAGGCAGCCGTGCGTTAGCATTATGCTGATGTTCCTCGTTTTTTTCCCCCGTAAATAAATATTTGCTTTACAACGGAGTGTACACGTGAGCTGTTTTTGTACTTGTTGTTTTTGTATGACAAAAAATACGCCTTGTTAACGTTCGTCTTTACGGAGGCCAACAGCCGCGCGTTAGCATTACGCTGATAATTGGTCCCCTGCTGCACCAGGTTCCTCGTTAGTATAGTGGACAGTATCTCCGCCTGTCACGCGGAAGACCGGGGTTCGATTCCCCGACGGGGAGAAAACTTTTTTTTTTTTTTTGTAAATAAATATTTGCTTTACAACAGAGTGTACACGTGAGCTGTTTTTGCACTTTTTGTTTTTGTTTGACAAAAGGTACGCCTTGTTGGCATTCGTCTCTACGGAGGCTAAAGTTAGCTGTCCTCTGTTTAGACGACGGTTTGACGGAAGGCTGACAGTCGGCAACTTTAGCTGCCATGTGTGTGAGCAGGTGGCGGTACGCGCTATTCCTCTCGTGACTGGGGTCCACCTCTCCAAGTGGTTTCCGTAGTGTAGTGGTTATCACGTTCGCCTCACACGCGAAAGGTCCCCGGTTCGAGACCGGGCGGAAACATTTGTTTGACGTTTCTTTCTTTGATTCTGGACGTAAAAATATTCAAACAGAGTTGTGAAAACGATCTGGCTACACGCTGGGTCGCCGGCATGCATCGTCACGTGTGGTTTCCGTAGTGTAGTGGTTATCACGTTCGCCTAACACGCGAAAGGTCCCCGGTTCGAGACCGGGCGGAAACAGGCAGTTTGCTTTTCGTTTCAAGCAACACACAGTCACATCAAATACCGGCCGC
This sequence comes from Pungitius pungitius, assembly GCF_949316345.1. NCBI lineage: Eukaryota > Metazoa > Chordata > Actinopteri > Perciformes > Gasterosteidae > Pungitius > Pungitius pungitius. Next base: position 18,113,521 of record NC_084915.1, read on the forward strand.
TCAATTGGATCATATCTCAGCAATATGTGCCATTACAGGCTTTGCTGCTTTGGTACTGAGCCAGGAAGATCATACTAATAATTGTATCCAATGTGATGTCTCTAAGACAGAGGGAGAAATGAACATGCTACCACAAGGCAGCCGTGCGTTAGCATTATGCTGATGTTCCTCGTTTTTTTCCCCCGTAAATAAATATTTGCTTTACAACGGAGTGTACACGTGAGCTGTTTTTGTATGACAAAAAATACGCCTTGTTAACGTTCGTCTTTACGGAGGCCAACAGCCGCGCGTTAGCATTACGCTGATAATTGGTCCCCTGCTGCACCAGGTTCCTCGTTAGTATAGTGGACAGTATCTCCGCCTGTCACGCGGAAGACCGGGGTTCGATTCCCCGACGGGGAGAAAACTTTTTTTTTTTTTTTGTAAATAAATATTTGCTTTACAACAGAGTGTACACGTGAGCTGTTTTTGCACTTTTTGTTTTTGTTTGACAAAAGGTACGCCTTGTTGGCATTCGTCTCTACGGAGGCTAAAGTTAGCTGTCCTCTGTTTAGACGACGGTTTGACGGAAGGCTGACAGTCGGCAACTTTAGCTGCCATGTGTGTGAGCAGGTGGCGGTACGCGCTATTCCTCTCGTGACTGGGGTCCACCTCTCCAAGTGGTTTCCGTAGTGTAGTGGTTATCACGTTCGCCTCACACGCGAAAGGTCCCCGGTTCGAGACCGGGCGGAAACAATTGTTTGACGTTTCTTTCTTTGATTCTGGACGTAAAAATATTCAAACAGAGTTGTGAAAACGATCTGGCTACACGCTGGGTCGCCGGCATGCATCGTCACGTGTGGTTTCCGTAGTGTAGTGGTTATCACGTTCGCCTAACACGCGAAAGGTCCCCGGTTCGAGACCGGGCGGAAACAGGCAGTTTGCTTTTCGTTTCAAGCAACACACAGTCACATCAAATACCGGCCGCTCAATTGGATCATATCTCAGCAATATGTGCCATTACAGGCTTTGCTGCTTTGGTACTGAGCCAGGAAGATCATACTAATAATTGTATCCAATGTGATGTCTCTAAGACAGAGGGAGAAATGAACATGCTACCACAAGGCAGCCGTGCGTTAGCATTATGCTGATGTTCCTCGTTTTTTTCCCCCGTAAATAAATATTTGCTTTACAACGGAGTGTACACGTGAGCTGTTTTTGTATGACAAAAAATACGCCTTGTTAACGTTCGTCTTTACGGAGGCCAACAGCCGCGCGTTAGCATTACGCTGATAATTGGTCCCCTGCTGCACCAGGTTCCTCGTTAGTATAGTGGACAGTATCTCCGCCTGTCACGCGGAAGACCGGGGTTCGATTCCCCGACGGGGAGAAAACTTTTTTTTTTTTTTTGTAAATAAATATTTGCTTTACAACAGAGTGTACACGTGAGCTGTTTTTGCACTTTTTGTTTTTGTTTGACAAAAGGTACGCCTTGTTGGCATTCGTCTCTACGGAGGCTAAAGTTAGCTGTCCTCTGTTTAGACGACGGTTTGACGGAAGGCTGACAGTCGGCAACTTTAGCTGCCATGTGTGTGAGCAGGTGGCGGTACGCGCTATTCCTCTCGTGACTGGGGTCCACCTCTCCAAGTGGTTTCCGTAGTGTAGTGGTTATCACGTTCGCCTCACACGCGAAAGGTCCCCGGTTCGAGACCGGGCGGAAACAATTGTTTGACGTTTCTTTCTTTGATTCTGGACGTAAAAATATTCAAACAGAGTTGTGAAAACGATCTGGCTACACGCTGGGTCGCCGGCATGCATCGTCACGTGTGGTTTCCGTAGTGTAGTGGTTATCACGTTCGCCTAACACGCGAAAGGTCCCCGGTTCGAGACCGGGCGGAAACAGGCAGTTTGCTTTTCGTTTCAAGCAACACACAGTCACATCAAATACCGGCTGCTCAATTGGATCATATCTCAGCAATATGTGCCATTACAGGCTTTGCTGCTTTGGTACTGAGCCAGGAAGATCATACTAATAATTGTATCCAATGTGATGTCTCTAAGACAGAGGGAGAAATGAACATGCTACCACAAGGCAGCCGTGCGTTAGCATTATGCTGATGTTCCTCGTTTTTTTCCCCCGTAAATAAATATTTGCTTTACAACGGAGTGTACACGTGAGCTGTTTTTGTATGACAAAAAATACGCCTTGTTAACGTTCGTCTTTACGGAGGCCAACAGCCGCGCGTTAGCATTACGCTGATAATTGGTCCCCTGTGCACCAGGTTCCTCGTTAGTATAGTGGACAGTATCTCCGCCTGTCACGCGGAAGACCGGGGTTCGATTCCCCGACGGGGAGAAAACTTTTTTTTTTTTTTTGTAAATAAATATTTGCTTTACAACAGAGTGTACACGTGAGCTGTTTTTGCACTTTTTGTTTTTGTTTGACAAAAGGTACGCCTTGTTGGCATTCGTCTCTACGGAGGCTAAAGTTAGCTGTCCTCTGTTTAGACGACGGTTTGACGGAAGGCTGACAGTCGGCAACTTTAGCTGCCATGTGTGTGAGCAGGTGGCGGTACGCGCTATTCCTCTCGTGACTGGGGTCCACCTCTCCAAGTGGTTTCCGTAGTGTAGTGGTTATCACGTTCGCCTCACACGCGAAAGGTCCCCGGTTCGAGACCGGGCGGAAACAATTGTTTGACGTTTCTTTCTTTGATTCTGGACGTAAAAATATTCAAACAGAGTTGTGAAAACGATCTGGCTACACGCTGGGTCGCCGGCATGCATCGTCACGTGTGGTTTCCGTAGTGTAGTGGTTATCACGTTCGCCTAACACGCGAAAGGTCCCCGGTTCGAGACCGGGCGGAAACAGGCAGTTTGCTTTTCGTTTCAAGCAACACACAGTCACATCAAATACCGGCCGCTCAATTGGATCATATCTCAGCAATATGTGCCATTACAGGCTTTGCTGCTTTGGTACTGAGCCAGGAAGATCATACTAATAATTGTATCCAATGTGATGTCTCTAAGACAGAGGGAGAAATGAACATGCTACCACAAGGCAGCCGTGCGTTAGCATTATGCTGATGTTCCTCGTTTTTTTCCCCCGTAAATAAATATTTGCTTTACAACGGAGTGTACACGTGAGCTGTTTTTGTATGACAAAAAATACGCCTTGTTAACGTTCGTCTTTACGGAGGCCAACAGCCGCGCGTTAGCATTACGCTGATAATTGGTCCCCTGCTGCACCAGGTTCCTCGTTAGTATAGTGGACAGTATCTCCGCCTGTCACGCGGAAGACCGGGGTTCGATTCCCCGACGGGGAGAAAACTTTTTTTTTTTTTTTGTAAATAAATATTTGCTTTACAACAGAGTGTACACGTGAGCTGTTTTTGCACTTTTTGTTTTTGTTTGACAAAAGGTACGCCTTGTTGGCATTCGTCTCTACGGAGGCTAAAGTTAGCTGTCCTCTGTTTAGACGACGGTTTGACGGAAGGCTGACAGTCGGCAACTTTAGCTGCCATGTGTGTGAGCAGGTGGCGGTACGCGCTATTCCTCTCGTGACTGGGGTCCACCTCTCCAAGTGGTTTCCGTAGTGTAGTGGTTATCACGTTCGCCTCACACGCGAAAGGTCCCCGGTTCGAGACCGGGCGGAAACAATTGTTTGACGTTTCTTTCTTTGATTCTGGACGTAAAAATATTCAAACAGAGTTGTGAAAACGATCTGGCTACACGCTGGGTCGCCGGCATGCATCGTCACGTGTGGTTTCCGTAGTGTAGTGGTTATCACGTTCGCCTAACACGCGAAAGGTCCCCGGTTCGAGACCGGGCGGAAACAGGCAGTTTGCTTTTCGTTTCAAGCAACACACAGTCACATCAAATACCGGCTGCTCAATTGGATCATATCTCAGCAATATGTGCCATTACAGGCTTTGCTGCTTTGGTACTGAGCCAGGAAGATCATACTAATAATTGTATCCAATGTGATGTCTCTAAGACAGAGGGAGAAATGAACATGCTACCACAAGGCAGCCGTGCGTTAGCATTATGCTGATGTTCCTCGTTTTTTTCCCCCGTAAATAAATATTTGCTTTACAACGGAGTGTACACGTGAGCTGTTTTTGTATGACAAAAAATACGCCTTGTTAACGTTCGTCTTTACGGAGGCCAACAGCCGCGCGTTAGCATTACGCTGATAATTGGTCCCCTGTGCACCAGGTTCCTCGTTAGTATAGTGGACAGTATCTCCGCCTGTCACGCGGAAGACCGGGGTTCGATTCCCCGACGGGGAGAAAACTTTTTTTTTTTTTTTGTAAATAAATATTTGCTTTACAACAGAGTGTACACGTGAGCTGTTTTTGCACTTTTTGTTTTTGTTTGACAAAAGGTACGCCTTGTTGGCATTCGTCTCTACGGAGGCTAAAGTTAGCTGTCCTCTGTTTAGACGACGGTTTGACGGAAGGCTGACAGTCGGCAACTTTAGCTGCCATGTGTGTGAGCAGGTGGCGGTACGCGCTATTCCTCTCGTGACTGGGGTCCACCTCTCCAAGTGGTTTCCGTAGTGTAGTGGTTATCACGTTCGCCTCACACGCGAAAGGTCCCCGGTTCGAGACCGGGCGGAAACAATTGTTTGACGTTTCTTTCTTTGATTCTGGACGTAAAAATATTCAAACAGAGTTGTGAAAACGATCTGGCTACACGCTGGGTCGCCGGCATGCATCGTCACGTGTGGTTTCCGTAGTGTAGTGGTTATCACGTTCGCCTAACACGCGAAAGGTCCCCGGTTCGAGACCGGGCGGAAACAGGCAGTTTGCTTTTCGTTTCAAGCAACACACAGTCAAATCAAATACCGGCCGCTCAATTGGATCATATCTCAGCAATATGTGCCATTACAGGCTTTGCTGCTTTGGTACTGAGCCAGGAAGATCATACTAATAATTGTATCCAATGTGATGTCTCTAAGACAGAGGGAGAAATGAACATGCTACCACAAGGCAGCCGTGCGTTAGCATTATGCTGATGTTCCTCGTTTTTTTCCCCCGTAAATAAATATTTGCTTTACAACGGAGTGTACACGTGAGCTGTTTTTGTACTTGTTGTTTTTGTATGACAAAAAATACGCCTTGTTAACGTTCGTCTTTACGGAGGCCAACAGCCGCGCGTTAGCATTACGCTGATAATTGGTCCCCTGCTGCACCAGGTTCCTCGTTAGTATAGTGGACAGTATCTCCGCCTGTCACGCGGAAGACCGGGGTTCGATTCCCCGACGGGGAGAAAACTTTTTTTTTTTTTTTGTAAATAAATATTTGCTTTACAACAGAGTGTACACGTGAGCTGTTTTTGCACTTTTTGTTTTTGTTTGACAAAAGGTACGCCTTGTTGGCATTCGTCTCTACGGAGGCTAAAGTTAGCTGTCCTCTGTTTAGACGACGGTTTGACGGAAGGCTGACAGTCGGCAACTTTAGCTGCCATGTGTGTGAGCAGGTGGCGGTACGCGCTATTCCTCTCGTGACTGGGGTCCACCTCTCCAAGTGGTTTCCGTAGTGTAGTGGTTATCACGTTCGCCTCACACGCGAAAGGTCCCCGGTTCGAGACCGGGCGGAAACAATTGTTTGACGTTTCTTTCTTTGATTCTGGACGTAAAAATATTCAAACAGAGTTGTGAAAACGATCTGGCTACACGCTGGGTCGCCGGCATGCATCGTCACGTGTGGTTTCCGTAGTGTAGTGGTTATCACGTTCGCCTAACACGCGAAAGGTCCCCGGTTCGAGACCGGGCGGAAACAGGCAGTTTGCTTTTCGTTTCAAGCAACACACAGTCACATCAAATACCGGCCGCTCAATTGGATCATATCTCAGCAATATGTGCCATTACAGGCTTTGCTGCTTTGGTACTGAGCCAGGAAGATCATACTAATAATTGTATCCAATGTGATGTCTCTAAGACAGAGGGAGAAATGAACATGCTACCACAAGGCAGCCGTGCGTTAGCATTATGCTGATGTTCCTCGTTTTTTTCCCCCGTAAATAAATATTTGCTTTACAACGGAGTGTACACGTGAGCTGTTTTTGTATGACAAAAAATACGCCTTGTTAACGTTCGTCTTTACGGAGGCCAACAGCCGCGCGTTAGCATTACGCTGATAATTGGTCCCCTGCTGCACCAGGTTCCTCGTTAGTATAGTGGACAGTATCTCCGCCTGTCACGCGGAAGACCGGGGTTCGATTCCCCGACGGGGAGAAAACTTTTTTTTTTTTTTTGTAAATAAATATTTGCTTTACAACAGAGTGTACACGTGAGCTGTTTTTGCACTTTTTGTTTTTGTTTGACAAAAGGTACGCCTTGTTGGCATTCGTCTCTACGGAGGCTAAAGTTAGCTGTCCTCTGTTTAGACGACGGTTTGACGGAAGGCTGACAGTCGGCAACTTTAGCTGCCATGTGTGTGAGCAGGTGGCGGTACGCGCTATTCCTCTCGTGACTGGGGTCCACCTCTCCAAGTGGTTTCCGTAGTGTAGTGGTTATCACGTTCGCCTCACACGCGAAAGGTCCCCGGTTCGAGACCGGGCGGAAACAATTGTTTGACGTTTCTTTCTTTGATTCTGGACGTAAAAATATTCAAACAGAGTTGTGAAAACGATCTGGCTACACGCTGGGTCGCCGGCATGCATCGTCACGTGTGGTTTCCGTAGTGTAGTGGTTATCACGTTCGCCTAACACGCGAAAGGTCCCCGGTTCGAGACCGGGCGGAAACAGGCAGTTTGCTTTTCGTTTCAAGCAACACACAGTCACATCAAATACCGGCTGCTCAATTGGATCATATCTCAGCAATATGTGCCATTACAGGCTTTGCTGCTTTGGTACTGAGCCAGGAAGATCATACTAATAATTGTATCCAATGTGATGTCTCTAAGACAGAGGGAGAAATGAACATGCTACCACAAGGCAGCCGTGCGTTAGCATTATGCTGATGTTCCTCGTTTTTTTCCCCCGTAAATAAATATTTGCTTTACAACGGAGTGTACACGTGAGCTGTTTTTGTATGACAAAAAATACGCCTTGTTAACGTTCGTCTTTACGGAGGCCAACAGCCGCGCGTTAGCATTACGCTGATAATTGGTCCCCTGCTGCACCAGGTTCCTCGTTAGTATAGTGGACAGTATCTCCGCCTGTCACGCGGAAGACCGGGGTTCGATTCCCCGACGGGGAGAAAACTTTTTTTTTTTTTTTGTAAATAAATATTTGCTTTACAACAGAGTGTACACGTGAGCTGTTTTTGCACTTTTTGTTTTTGTTTGACAAAAGGTACGCCTTGTTGGCATTCGTCTCTACGGAGGCTAAAGTTAGCTGTCCTCTGTTTAGACGACGGTTTGACGGAAGGCTGACAGTCGGCAACTTTAGCTGCCATGTGTGTGAGCAGGTGGCGGTACGCGCTATTCCTCTCGTGACTGGGGTCCACCTCTCCAAGTGGTTTCCGTAGTGTAGTGGTTATCACGTTCGCCTCACACGCGAAAGGTCCCCGGTTCGAGACCGGGCGGAAACAATTGTTTGACGTTTCTTTCTTTGATTCTGGACGTAAAAATATTCAAACAGAGTTGTGAAAACGATCTGGCTACACGCTGGGTCGCCGGCATGCATCGTCACGTGTGGTTTCCGTAGTGTAGTGGTTATCACGTTCGCCTAACACGCGAAAGGTCCCCGGTTCGAGACCGGGCGGAAACAGGCAGTTTGCTTTTCGTTTCAAGCAACACACAGTCACATCAAATACCGGCTGCTCAATTGGATCATATCTCAGCAATATGTGCCATTACAGGCTTTGCTGCTTTGGTACTGAGCCAGGAAGATCATACTAATAATTGTATCCAATGTGATGTCTCTAAGACAGAGGGAGAAATGAACATGCTACCACAAGGCAGCCGTGCGTTAGCATTATGCTGATGTTCCTCGTTTTTTTCCCCCGTAAATAAATATTTGCTTTACAACGGAGTGTACACGTGAGCTGTTTTTGTATGACAAAAAATACGCCTTGTTAACGTTCGTCTTTACGGAGGCCAACAGCCGCGCGTTAGCATTACGCTGATAATTGGTCCCCTGTGCACCAGGTTCCTCGTTAGTATAGTGGACAGTATCTCCGCCTGTCACGCGGAAGACCGGGGTTCGATTCCCCGACGGGGAGAAAACTTTTTTTTTTTTTTTGTAAATAAATATTTGCTTTACAACAGAGTGTACACGTGAGCTGTTTTTGCACTTTTTGTTTTTGTTTGACAAAAGGTACGCCTTGTTGGCATTCGTCTCTACGGAGGCTAAAGTTAGCTGTCCTCTGTTTAGACGACGGTTTGACGGAAGGCTGACAGTCGGCAACTTTAGCTGCCATGTGTGTGAGCAGGTGGCGGTACGCGCTATTCCTCTCGTGACTGGGGTCCACCTCTCCAAGTGGTTTCCGTAGTGTAGTGGTTATCACGTTCGCCTCACACGCGAAAGGTCCCCGGTTCGAGACCGGGCGGAAACAATTGTTTGACGTTTCTTTCTTTGATTCTGGACGTAAAAATATTCAAACAGAGTTGTGAAAACGATCTGGCTACACGCTGGGTCGCCGGCATGCATCGTCACGTGTGGTTTCCGTAGTGTAGTGGTTATCACGTTCGCCTAACACGCGAAAGGTCCCCGGTTCGAGACCGGGCGGAAACAGGCAGTTTGCTTTTCGTTTCAAGCAACACACAGTCAAATCAAATACCGGCCGCTCAATTGGATCATATCTCAGCAATATGTGCCATTACAGGCTTTGCTGCTTTGGTACTGAGCCAGGAAGATCATACTAATAATTGTATCCAATGTGATGTCTCTAAGACAGAGGGAGAAATGAACATGCTACCACAAGGCAGCCGTGCGTTAGCATTATGCTGATGTTCCTCGTTTTTTTCCCCCGTAAATAAATATTTGCTTTACAACGGAGTGTACACGTGAGCTGTTTTTGTACTTGTTGTTTTTGTATGACAAAAAATACGCCTTGTTAACGTTCGTCTTTACGGAGGCCAACAGCCGCGCGTTAGCATTACGCTGATAATTGGTCCCCTGCTGCACCAGGTTCCTCGTTAGTATAGTGGACAGTATCTCCGCCTGTCACGCGGAAGACCGGGGTTCGATTCCCCGACGGGGAGAAAACTTTTTTTTTTTTTTTGTAAATAAATATTTGCTTTACAACAGAGTGTACACGTGAGCTGTTTTTGCACTTTTTGTTTTTGTTTGACAAAAGGTACGCCTTGTTGGCATTCGTCTCTACGGAGGCTAAAGTTAGCTGTCCTCTGTTTAGACGACGGTTTGACGGAAGGCTGACAGTCGGCAACTTTAGCTGCCATGTGTGTGAGCAGGTGGCGGTACGCGCTATTCCTCTCGTGACTGGGGTCCACCTCTCCAAGTGGTTTCCGTAGTGTAGTGGTTATCACGTTCGCCTCACACGCGAAAGGTCCCCGGTTCGAGACCGGGCGGAAACAATTGTTTGACGTTTCTTTCTTTGATTCTGGACGTAAAAATATTCAAACAGAGTTGTGAAAACGATCTGGCTACACGCTGGGTCGCCGGCATGCATCGTCACGTGTGGTTTCCGTAGTGTAGTGGTTATCACGTTCGCCTAACACGCGAAAGGTCCCCGGTTCGAGACCGGGCGGAAACAGGCAGTTTGCTTTTCGTTTCAAGCAACACACAGTCAAATCAAATACCGGCCGCTCAATTGGATCATATCTCAGCAATATGTGCCATTACAGGCTTTGCTGCTTTGGTACTGAGCCAGGAAGATCATACTAATAATTGTATCCAATGTGATGTCTCTAAGACAGAGGGAGAAATGAACATGCTACCACAAGGCAGCCGTGCGTTAGCATTATGCTGATGTTCCTCGTTTTTTTCCCCCGTAAATAAATATTTGCTTTACAACGGAGTGTACACGTGAGCTGTTTTTGTATGACAAAAAATACGCCTTGTTAACGTTCGTCTTTACGGAGGCCAACAGCCGCGCGTTAGCATTACGCTGATAATTGGTCCCCTGCTGCACCAGGTTCCTCGTTAGTATAGTGGACAGTATCTCCGCCTGTCACGCGGAAGACCGGGGTTCGATTCCCCGACGGGGAGAAAACTTTTTTTTTTTTTTTGTAAATAAATATTTGCTTTACAACAGAGTGTACACGTGAGCTGTTTTTGCACTTTTTGTTTTTGTTTGACAAAAGGTACGCCTTGTTGGCATTCGTCTCTACGGAGGCTAAAGTTAGCTGTCCTCTGTTTAGACGACGGTTTGACGGAAGGCTGACAGTCGGCAACTTTAGCTGCCATGTGTGTGAGCAGGTGGCGGTACGCGCTATTCCTCTCGTGACTGGGGTCCACCTCTCCAAGTGGTTTCCGTAGTGTAGTGGTTATCACGTTCGCCTCACACGCGAAAGGTCCCCGGTTCGAGACCGGGCGGAAACAATTGTTTGACGTTTCTTTCTTTGATTCTGGACGTAAAAATATTCAAACAGAGTTGTGAAAACGATCTGGCTACACGCTGGGTCGCCGGCATGCATCGTCACGTGTGGTTTCCGTAGTGTAGTGGTTATCACGTTCGCCTAACACGCGAAAGGTCCCCGGTTCGAGACCGGGCGGAAACAGGCAGTTTGCTTTTCGTTTCAAGCAACACACAGTCACATCAAATACCGGCTGCTCAATTGGATCATATCTCAGCAATATGTGCCATTACAGGCTTTGCTGCTTTGGTACTGAGCCAGGAAGATCATACTAATAATTGTATCCAATGTGATGTCTCTAAGACAGAGGGAGAAATGAACATGCTACCACAAGGCAGCCGTGCGTTAGCATTATGCTGATGTTCCTCGTTTTTTTCCCCCGTAAATAAATATTTGCTTTACAACGGAGTGTACACGTGAGCTGTTTTTGTATGACAAAAAATACGCCTTGTTAACGTTCGTCTTTACGGAGGCCAACAGCCGCGCGTTAGCATTACGCTGATAATTGGTCCCCTGTGCACCAGGTTCCTCGTTAGTATAGTGGACAGTATCTCCGCCTGTCACGCGGAAGACCGGGGTTCGATTCCCCGACGGGGAGAAAACTTTTTTTTTTTTTTTGTAAATAAATATTTGCTTTACAACAGAGTGTACACGTGAGCTGTTTTTGCACTTTTTGTTTTTGTTTGACAAAAGGTACGCCTTGTTGGCATTCGTCTCTACGGAGGCTAAAGTTAGCTGTCCTCTGTTTAGACGACGGTTTGACGGAAGGCTGACAGTCGGCAACTTTAGCTGCCATGTGTGTGAGCAGGTGGCGGTACGCGCTATTCCTCTCGTGACTGGGGTCCACCTCTCCAAGTGGTTTCCGTAGTGTAGTGGTTATCACGTTCGCCTCACACGCGAAAGGTCCCCGGTTCGAGACCGGGCGGAAACAATTGTTTGACGTTTCTTTCTTTGATTCTGGACGTAAAAATATTCAAACAGAGTTGTGAAAACGATCTGGCTACACGCTGGGTCGCCGGCATGCATCGTCACGTGTGGTTTCCGTAGTGTAGTGGTTATCACGTTCGCCTAACACGCGAAAGGTCCCCGGTTCGAGACCGGGCGGAAACAGGCAGTTTGCTTTTCGTTTCAAGCAACACACAGTCAAATCAAATACCGGCCGCTCAATTGGATCATATCTCAGCAATATGTGCCATTACAGGCTTTGCTGCTTTGGTACTGAGCCAGGAAGATCATACTAATAATTGTATCCAATGTGATGTCTCTAAGACAGAGGGAGAAATGAACATGCTACCACAAGGCAGCCGTGCGTTAGCATTATGCTGATGTTCCTCGTTTTTTTCCCCCGTAAATAAATATTTGCTTTACAACGGAGTGTACACGTGAGCTGTTTTTGTACTTGTTGTTTTTGTATGACAAAAAATACGCCTTGTTAACGTTCGTCTTTACGGAGGCCAACAGCCGCGCGTTAGCATTACGCTGATAATTGGTCCCCTGCTGCACCAGGTTCCTCGTTAGTATAGTGGACAGTATCTCCGCCTGTCACGCGGAAGACCGGGGTTCGATTCCCCGACGGGGAGAAAACTTTTTTTTTTTTTTTGTAAATAAATATTTGCTTTACAACAGAGTGTACACGTGAGCTGTTTTTGCACTTTTTGTTTTTGTTTGACAAAAGGTACGCCTTGTTGGCATTCGTCTCTACGGAGGCTAAAGTTAGCTGTCCTCTGTTTAGACGACGGTTTGACGGAAGGCTGACAGTCGGCAACTTTAGCTGCCATGTGTGTGAGCAGGTGGCGGTACGCGCTATTCCTCTCGTGACTGGGGTCCACCTCTCCAAGTGGTTTCCGTAGTGTAGTGGTTATCACGTTCGCCTCACACGCGAAAGGTCCCCGGTTCGAGACCGGGCGGAAACAATTGTTTGACGTTTCTTTCTTTGATTCTGGACGTAAAAATATTCAAACAGAGTTGTGAAAACGATCTGGCTACACGCTGGGTCGCCGGCATGCATCGTCACGTGTGGTTTCCGTAGTGTAGTGGTTATCACGTTCGCCTAACACGCGAAAGGTCCCCGGTTCGAGACCGGGCGGAAACAGGCAGTTTGCTTTTCGTTTCAAGCAACACACAGTCACATCAAATACCGGCCGCTCAATTGGATCATATCTCAGCAATATGTGCCATTACAGGCTTTGCTGCTTTGGTACTGAGCCAGGAAGATCATACTAATAATTGTATCCAATGTGATGTCTCTAAGACAGAGGGAGAAATGAACATGCTACCACAAGGCAGCCGTGCGTTAGCATTATGCTGATGTTCCTCGTTTTTTTCCCCCGTAAATAAATATTTGCTTTACAACGGAGTGTACACGTGAGCTGTTTTTGTATGACAAAAAATACGCCTTGTTAACGTTCGTCTTTACGGAGGCCAACAGCCGCGCGTTAGCATTACGCTGATAATTGGTCCCCTGCTGCACCAGGTTCCTCGTTAGTATAGTGGACAGTATCTCCGCCTGTCACGCGGAAGACCGGGGTTCGATTCCCCGACGGGGAGAAAACTTTTTTTTTTTTTTTGTAAATAAATATTTGCTTTACAACAGAGTGTACACGTGAGCTGTTTTTGCACTTTTTGTTTTTGTTTGACAAAAGGTACGCCTTGTTGGCATTCGTCTCTACGGAGGCTAAAGTTAGCTGTCCTCTGTTTAGACGACGGTTTGACGGAAGGCTGACAGTCGGCAACTTTAGCTGCCATGTGTGTGAGCAGGTGGCGGTACGCGCTATTCCTCTCGTGACTGGGGTCCACCTCTCCAAGTGGTTTCCGTAGTGTAGTGGTTATCACGTTCGCCTCACACGCGAAAGGTCCCCGGTTCGAGACCGGGCGGAAACAATTGTTTGACGTTTCTTTCTTTGATTCTGGACGTAAAAATATTCAAACAGAGTTGTGAAAACGATCTGGCTACACGCTGGGTCGCCGGCATGCATCGTCACGTGTGGTTTCCGTAGTGTAGTGGTTATCACGTTCGCCTAACACGCGAAAGGTCCCCGGTTCGAGACCGGGCGGAAACAGGCAGTTTGCTTTTCGTTTCAAGCAACACACAGTCACATCAAATACCGGCTGCTCAATTGGATCATATCTCAGCAATATGTGCCATTACAGGCTTTGCTGCTTTGGTACTGAGCCAGGAAGATCATACTAATAATTGTATCCAATGTGATGTCTCTAAGACAGAGGGAGAAATGAACATGCTACCACAAGGCAGCCGTGCGTTAGCATTATGCTGATGTTCCTCGTTTTTTTCCCCCGTAAATAAATATTTGCTTTACAACGGAGTGTACACGTGAGCTGTTTTTGTATGACAAAAAATACGCCTTGTTAACGTTCGTCTTTACGGAGGCCAACAGCCGCGCGTTAGCATTACGCTGATAATTGGTCCCCTGCTGCACCAGGTTCCTCGTTAGTATAGTGGACAGTATCTCCGCCTGTCACGCGGAAGACCGGGGTTCGATTCCCCGACGGGGAGAAAACTTTTTTTTTTTTTTTGTAAATAAATATTTGCTTTACAACAGAGTGTACACGTGAGCTGTTTTTGCACTTTTTGTTTTTGTTTGACAAAAGGTACGCCTTGTTGGCATTCGTCTCTACGGAGGCTAAAGTTAGCTGTCCTCTGTTTAGACGACGGTTTGACGGAAGGCTGACAGTCGGCAACTTTAGCTGCCATGTGTGTGAGCAGGTGGCGGTACGCGCTATTCCTCTCGTGACTGGGGTCCACCTCTCCAAGTGGTTTCCGTAGTGTAGTGGTTATCACGTTCGCCTCACACGCGAAAGGTCCCCGGTTCGAGACCGGGCGGAAACAATTGTTTGACGTTTCTTTCTTTGATTCTGGACGTAAAAATATTCAAACAGAGTTGTGAAAACGATCTGGCTACACGCTGGGTCGCCGGCATGCATCGTCACGTGTGGTTTCCGTAGTGTAGTGGTTATCACGTTCGCCTAACACGCGAAAGGTCCCCGGTTCGAGACCGGGCGGAAACAGGCAGTTTGCTTTTCGTTTCAAGCAACACACAGTCACATCAAATACCGGCTGCTCAATTGGATCATATCTCAGCAATATGTGCCATTACAGGCTTTGCTGCTTTGGTACTGAGCCAGGAAGATCATACTAATAATTGTATCCAATGTGATGTCTCTAAGACAGAGGGAGAAATGAACATGCTACCACAAGGCAGCCGTGCGTTAGCATTATGCTGATGTTCCTCGTTTTTTTCCCCCGTAAATAAATATTTGCTTTACAACGGAGTGTACACGTGAGCTGTTTTTGTATGACAAAAAATACGCCTTGTTAACGTTCGTCTTTACGGAGGCCAACAGCCGCGCGTTAGCATTACGCTGATAATTGGTCCCCTGTGCACCAGGTTCCTCGTTAGTATAGTGGACAGTATCTCCGCCTGTCACGCGGAAGACCGGGGTTCGATTCCCCGACGGGGAGAAAACTTTTTTTTTTTTTTTGTAAATAAATATTTGCTTTACAACAGAGTGTACACGTGAGCTGTTTTTGCACTTTTTGTTTTTGTTTGACAAAAGGTACGCCTTGTTGGCATTCGTCTCTACGGAGGCTAAAGTTAGCTGTCCTCTGTTTAGACGACGGTTTGACGGAAGGCTGACAGTCGGCAACTTTAGCTGCCATGTGTGTGAGCAGGTGGCGGTACGCGCTATTCCTCTCGTGACTGGGGTCCACCTCTCCAAGTGGTTTCCGTAGTGTAGTGGTTATCACGTTCGCCTCACACGCGAAAGGTCCCCGGTTCGAGACCGGGCGGAAACAATTGTTTGACGTTTCTTTCTTTGATTCTGGACGTAAAAATATTCAAACAGAGTTGTGAAAACGATCTGGCTACACGCTGGGTCGCCGGCATGCATCGTCACGTGTGGTTTCCGTAGTGTAGTGGTTATCACGTTCGCCTAACACGCGAAAGGTCCCCGGTTCGAGACCGGGCGGAAACAGGCAGTTTGCTTTTCGTTTCAAGCAACACACAGTCAAATCAAATACCGGCCGCTCAATTGGATCATATCTCAGCAATATGTGCCATTACAGGCTTTGCTGCTTTGGTACTGAGCCAGGAAGATCATACTAATAATTGTATCCAATGTGATGTCTCTAAGACAGAGGGAGAAATGAACATGCTACCACAAGGCAGCCGTGCGTTAGCATTATGCTGATGTTCCTCGTTTTTTTCCCCCGTAAATAAATATTTGCTTTACAACGGAGTGTACACGTGAGCTGTTTTTGTACTTGTTGTTTTTGTATGACAAAAAATACGCCTTGTTAACGTTCGTCTTTACGGAGGCCAACAGCCGCGCGTTAGCATTACGCTGATAATTGGTCCCCTGCTGCACCAGGTTCCTCGTTAGTATAGTGGACAGTATCTCCGCCTGTCACGCGGAAGACCGGGGTTCGATTCCCCGACGGGGAGAAAACTTTTTTTTTTTTTTTGTAAATAAATATTTGCTTTACAACAGAGTGTACACGTGAGCTGTTTTTGCACTTTTTGTTTTTGTTTGACAAAAGGTACGCCTTGTTGGCATTCGTCTCTACGGAGGCTAAAGTTAGCTGTCCTCTGTTTAGACGACGGTTTGACGGAAGGCTGACAGTCGGCAACTTTAGCTGCCATGTGTGTGAGCAGGTGGCGGTACGCGCTATTCCTCTCGTGACTGGGGTCCACCTCTCCAAGTGGTTTCCGTAGTGTAGTGGTTATCACGTTCGCCTCACACGCGAAAGGTCCCCGGTTCGAGACCGGGCGGAAACAATTGTTTGACGTTTCTTTCTTTGATTCTGGACGTAAAAATATTCAAACAGAGTTGTGAAAACGATCTGGCTACACGCTGGGTCGCCGGCATGCATCGTCACGTGTGGTTTCCGTAGTGTAGTGGTTATCACGTTCGCCTAACACGCGAAAGGTCCCCGGTTCGAGACCGGGCGGAAACAGGCAGTTTGCTTTTCGTTTCAAGCAACACACAGTCAAATCAAATACCGGCCGCTCAATTGGATCATATCTCAGCAATATGTGCCATTACAGGCTTTGCTGCTTTGGTACTGAGCCAGGAAGATCATACTAATAATTGTATCCAATGTGATGTCTCTAAGACAGAGGGAGAAATGAACATGCTACCACAAGGCAGCCGTGCGTTAGCATTATGCTGATGTTCCTCGTTTTTTTCCCCCGTAAATAAATATTTGCTTTACAACGGAGTGTACACGTGAGCTGTTTTTGTATGACAAAAAATACGCCTTGTTAACGTTCGTCTTTACGGAGGCCAACAGCCGCGCGTTAGCATTACGCTGATAATTGGTCCCCTGCTGCACCAGGTTCCTCGTTAGTATAGTGGACAGTATCTCCGCCTGTCACGCGGAAGACCGGGGTTCGATTCCCCGACGGGGAGAAAACTTTTTTTTTTTTTTTGTAAATAAATATTTGCTTTACAACAGAGTGTACACGTGAGCTGTTTTTGCACTTTTTGTTTTTGTTTGACAAAAGGTACGCCTTGTTGGCATTCGTCTCTACGGAGGCTAAAGTTAGCTGTCCTCTGTTTAGACGACGGTTTGACGGAAGGCTGACAGTCGGCAACTTTAGCTGCCATGTGTGTGAGCAGGTGGCGGTACGCGCTATTCCTCTCGTGACTGGGGTCCACCTCTCCAAGTGGTTTCCGTAGTGTAGTGGTTATCACGTTCGCCTCACACGCGAAAGGTCCCCGGTTCGAGACCGGGCGGAAACAATTGTTTGACGTTTCTTTCTTTGATTCTGGACGTAAAAATATTCAAACAGAGTTGTGAAAACGATCTGGCTACACGCTGGGTCGCCGGCATGCATCGTCACGTGTGGTTTCCGTAGTGTAGTGGTTATCACGTTCGCCTAACACGCGAAAGGTCCCCGGTTCGAGACCGGGCGGAAACAGGCAGTTTGCTTTTCGTTTCAAGCAACACACAGTCACATCAAATACCGGCTGCTCAATTGGATCATATCTCAGCAATATGTGCCATTACAGGCTTTGCTGCTTTGGTACTGAGCCAGGAAGATCATACTAATAATTGTATCCAATGTGATGTCTCTAAGACAGAGGGAGAAATGAACATGCTACCACAAGGCAGCCGTGCGTTAGCATTATGCTGATGTTCCTCGTTTTTTTCCCCCGTAAATAAATATTTGCTTTACAACGGAGTGTACACGTGAGCTGTTTTTGTATGACAAAAAATACGCCTTGTTAACGTTCGTCTTTACGGAGGCCAACAGCCGCGCGTTAGCATTACGCTGATAATTGGTCCCCTGTGCACCAGGTTCCTCGTTAGTATAGTGGACAGTATCTCCGCCTGTCACGCGGAAGACCGGGGTTCGATTCCCCGACGGGGAGAAAACTTTTTTTTTTTTTTTGTAAATAAATATTTGCTTTACAACAGAGTGTACACGTGAGCTGTTTTTGCACTTTTTGTTTTTGTTTGACAAAAGGTACGCCTTGTTGGCATTCGTCTCTACGGAGGCTAAAGTTAGCTGTCCTCTGTTTAGACGACGGTTTGACGGAAGGCTGACAGTCGGCAACTTTAGCTGCCATGTGTGTGAGCAGGTGGCGGTACGCGCTATTCCTCTCGTGACTGGGGTCCACCTCTCCAAGTGGTTTCCGTAGTGTAGTGGTTATCACGTTCGCCTCACACGCGAAAGGTCCCCGGTTCGAGACCGGGCGGAAACAATTGTTTGACGTTTCTTTCTTTGATTCTGGACGTAAAAATATTCAAACAGAGTTGTGAAAACGATCTGGCTACACGCTGGGTCGCCGGCATGCATCGTCACGTGTGGTTTCCGTAGTGTAGTGGTTATCACGTTCGCCTAACACGCGAAAGGTCCCCGGTTCGAGACCGGGCGGAAACAGGCAGTTTGCTTTTCGTTTCAAGCAACACACAGTCAAATCAAATACCGGCCGCTCAATTGGATCATATCTCAGCAATATGTGCCATTACAGGCTTTGCTGCTTTGGTACTGAGCCAGGAAGATCATACTAATAATTGTATCCAATGTGATGTCTCTAAGACAGAGGGAGAAATGAACATGCTACCACAAGGCAGCCGTGCGTTAGCATTATGCTGATGTTCCTCGTTTTTTTCCCCCGTAAATAAATATTTGCTTTACAACGGAGTGTACACGTGAGCTGTTTTTGTACTTGTTGTTTTTGTATGACAAAAAATACGCCTTGTTAACGTTCGTCTTTACGGAGGCCAACAGCCGCGCGTTAGCATTACGCTGATAATTGGTCCCCTGCTGCACCAGGTTCCTCGTTAGTATAGTGGACAGTATCTCCGCCTGTCACGCGGAAGACCGGGGTTCGATTCCCCGACGGGGAGAAAACTTTTTTTTTTTTTTTGTAAATAAATATTTGCTTTACAACAGAGTGTACACGTGAGCTGTTTTTGCACTTTTTGTTTTTGTTTGACAAAAGGTACGCCTTGTTGGCATTCGTCTCTACGGAGGCTAAAGTTAGCTGTCCTCTGTTTAGACGACGGTTTGACGGAAGGCTGACAGTCGGCAACTTTAGCTGCCATGTGTGTGAGCAGGTGGCGGTACGCGCTATTCCTCTCGTGACTGGGGTCCACCTCTCCAAGTGGTTTCCGTAGTGTAGTGGTTATCACGTTCGCCTCACACGCGAAAGGTCCCCGGTTCGAGACCGGGCGGAAACAATTGTTTGACGTTTCTTTCTTTGATTCTGGACGTAAAAATATTCAAACAGAGTTGTGAAAACGATCTGGCTACACGCTGGGTCGCCGGCATGCATCGTCACGTGTGGTTTCCGTAGTGTAGTGGTTATCACGTTCGCCTAACACGCGAAAGGTCCCCGGTTCGAGACCGGGCGGAAACAGGCAGTTTGCTTTTCGTTTCAAGCAACACACAGTCAAATCAAATACCGGCCGCTCAATTGGATCATATCTCAGCAATATGTGCCATTACAGGCTTTGCTGCTTTGGTACTGAGCCAGGAAGATCATACTAATAATTGTATCCAATGTGATGTCTCTAAGACAGAGGGAGAAATGAACATGCTACCACAAGGCAGCCGTGCGTTAGCATTATGCTGATGTTCCTCGTTTTTTTCCCCCGTAAATAAATATTTGCTTTACAACGGAGTGTACACGTGAGCTGTTTTTGTACTTGTTGTTTTTGTATGACAAAAAATACGCCTTGTTAACGTTCGTCTTTACGGAGGCCAACAGCCGCGCGTTAGCATTACGCTGATAATTGGTCCCCTGCTGCACCAGGTTCCTCGTTAGTATAGTGGACAGTATCTCCGCCTGTCACGCGGAAGACCGGGGTTCGATTCCCCGACGGGGAGAAAACTTTTTTTTTTTTTTTGTAAATAAATATTTGCTTTACAACAGAGTGTACACGTGAGCTGTTTTTGCACTTTTTGTTTTTGTTTGACAAAAGGTACGCCTTGTTGGCATTCGTCTCTACGGAGGCTAAAGTTAGCTGTCCTCTGTTTAGACGACGGTTTGACGGAAGGCTGACAGTCGGCAACTTTAGCTGCCATGTGTGTGAGCAGGTGGCGGTACGCGCTATTCCTCTCGTGACTGGGGTCCACCTCTCCAAGTGGTTTCCGTAGTGTAGTGGTTATCACGTTCGCCTCACACGCGAAAGGTCCCCGGTTCGAGACCGGGCGGAAACAATTGTTTGACGTTTCTTTCTTTGATTCTGGACGTAAAAATATTCAAACAGAGTTGTGAAAACGATCTGGCTACACGCTGGGTCGCCGGCATGCATCGTCACGTGTGGTTTCCGTAGTGTAGTGGTTATCACGTTCGCCTAACACGCGAAAGGTCCCCGGTTCGAGACCGGGCGGAAACAGGCAGTTTGCTTTTCGTTTCAAGCAACACACAGTCACATCAAATACCGGCCGCTCAATTGGATCATATCTCAGCAATATGTGCCATTACAGGCTTTGCTGCTTTGGTACTGAGCCAGGAAGATCATACTAATAATTGTATCCAATGTGATGTCTCTAAGACAGAGGGAGAAATGAACATGCTACCACAAGGCAGCCGTGCGTTAGCATTATGCTGATGTTCCTCGTTTTTTTCCCCCGTAAATAAATATTTGCTTTACAACGGAGTGTACACGTGAGCTGTTTTTGTATGACAAAAAATACGCCTTGTTAACGTTCGTCTTTACGGAGGCCAACAGCCGCGCGTTAGCATTACGCTGATAATTGGTCCCCTGCTGCACCAGGTTCCTCGTTAGTATAGTGGACAGTATCTCCGCCTGTCACGCGGAAGACCGGGGTTCGATTCCCCGACGGGGAGAAAACTTTTTTTTTTTTTTTGTAAATAAATATTTGCTTTACAACAGAGTGTACACGTGAGCTGTTTTTGCACTTTTTGTTTTTGTTTGACAAAAGGTACGCCTTGTTGGCATTCGTCTCTACGGAGGCTAAAGTTAGCTGTCCTCTGTTTAGACGACGGTTTGACGGAAGGCTGACAGTCGGCAACTTTAGCTGCCATGTGTGTGAGCAGGTGGCGGTACGCGCTATTCCTCTCGTGACTGGGGTCCACCTCTCCAAGTGGTTTCCGTAGTGTAGTGGTTATCACGTTCGCCTCACACGCGAAAGGTCCCCGGTTCGAGACCGGGCGGAAACAATTGTTTGACGTTTCTTTCTTTGATTCTGGACGTAAAAATATTCAAACAGAGTTGTGAAAACGATCTGGCTACACGCTGGGTCGCCGGCATGCATCGTCACGTGTGGTTTCCGTAGTGTAGTGGTTATCACGTTCGCCTAACACGCGAAAGGTCCCCGGTTCGAGACCGGGCGGAAACAGGCAGTTTGCTTTTCGTTTCAAGCAACACACAGTCACATCAAATACCGGCCGCTCAATTGGATCATATCTCAGCAATATGTGCCATTACAGGCTTTGCTGCTTTGGTACTGAGCCAGGAAGATCATACTAATAATTGTATCCAATGTGATGTCTCTAAGACAGAGGGAGAAATGAACATGCTACCACAAGGCAGCCGTGCGTTAGCATTATGCTGATGTTCCTCGTTTTTTTCCCCCGTAAATAAATATTTGCTTTACAACGGAGTGTACACGTGAGCTGTTTTTGTACTTGTTGTTTTTGTATGACAAAAAATACGCCTTGTTAACGTTCGTCTTTACGGAGGCCAACAGCCGCGCGTTAGCATTACGCTGATAATTGGTCCCCTGCTGCACCAGGTTCCTCGTTAGTATAGTGGACAGTATCTCCGCCTGTCACGCGGAAGACCGGGGTTCGATTCCCCGACGGGGAGAAAACTTTTTTTTTTTTTTTGTAAATAAATATTTGCTTTACAACAGAGTGTACACGTGAGCTGTTTTTGCACTTTTTGTTTTTGTTTGACAAAAGGTACGCCTTGTTGGCATTCGTCTCTACGGAGGCTAAAGTTAGCTGTCCTCTGTTTAGACGACGGTTTGACGGAAGGCTGACAGTCGGCAACTTTAGCTGCCATGTGTGTGAGCAGGTGGCGGTACGCGCTATTCCTCTCGTGACTGGGGTCCACCTCTCCAAGTGGTTTCCGTAGTGTAGTGGTTATCACGTTCGCCTCACACGCGAAAGGTCCCCGGTTCGAGACCGGGCGGAAACAATTGTTTGACGTTTCTTTCTTTGATTCTGGACGTAAAAATATTCAAACAGAGTTGTGAAAACGATCTGGCTACACGCTGGGTCGCCGGCATGCATCGTCACGTGTGGTTTCCGTAGTGTAGTGGTTATCACGTTCGCCTAACACGCGAAAGGTCCCCGGTTCGAGACCGGGCGGAAACAGGCAGTTTGCTTTTCGTTTCAAGCAACACACAGTCACATCAAATACCGGCTGCTCAATTGGATCATATCTCAGCAATATGTGCCATTACAGGCTTTGCTGCTTTGGTACTGAGCCAGGAAGATCATACTAATAATTGTATCCAATGTGATGTCTCTAAGACAGAGGGAGAAATGAACATGCTACCACAAGGCAGCCGTGCGTTAGCATTATGCTGATGTTCCTCGTTTTTTTCCCCCGTAAATAAATATTTGCTTTACAACGGAGTGTACACGTGAGCTGTTTTTGTATGACAAAAAATACGCCTTGTTAACGTTCGTCTTTACGGAGGCCAACAGCCGCGCGTTAGCATTACGCTGATAATTGGTCCCCTGTGCACCAGGTTCCTCGTTAGTATAGTGGACAGTATCTCCGCCTGTCACGCGGAAGACCGGGGTTCGATTCCCCGACGGGGAGAAAACTTTTTTTTTTTTTTTGTAAATAAATATTTGCTTTACAACAGAGTGTACACGTGAGCTGTTTTTGCACTTTTTGTTTTTGTTTGACAAAAGGTACGCCTTGTTGGCATTCGTCTCTACGGAGGCTAAAGTTAGCTGTCCTCTGTTTAGACGACGGTTTGACGGAAGGCTGACAGTCGGCAACTTTAGCTGCCATGTGTGTGAGCAGGTGGCGGTACGCGCTATTCCTCTCGTGACTGGGGTCCACCTCTCCAAGTGGTTTCCGTAGTGTAGTGGTTATCACGTTCGCCTCACACGCGAAAGGTCCCCGGTTCGAGACCGGGCGGAAACAATTGTTTGACGTTTCTTTCTTTGATTCTGGACGTAAAAATATTCAAACAGAGTTGTGAAAACGATCTGGCTACACGCTGGGTCGCCGGCATGCATCGTCACGTGTGGTTTCCGTAGTGTAGTGGTTATCACGTTCGCCTAACACGCGAAAGGTCCCCGGTTCGAGACCGGGCGGAAACAGGCAGTTTGCTTTTCGTTTCAAGCAACACACAGTCAAATCAAATACCGGCCGCTCAATTGGATCATATCTCAGCAATATGTGCCATTACAGGCTTTGCTGCTTTGGTACTGAGCCAGGAAGATCATACTAATAATTGTATCCAATGTGATGTCTCTAAGACAGAGGGAGAAATGAACATGCTACCACAAGGCAGCCGTGCGTTAGCATTATGCTGATGTTCCTCGTTTTTTTCCCCCGTAAATAAATATTTGCTTTACAACGGAGTGTACACGTGAGCTGTTTTTGTACTTGTTGTTTTTGTATGACAAAAAATACGCCTTGTTAACGTTCGTCTTTACGGAGGCCAACAGCCGCGCGTTAGCATTACGCTGATAATTGGTCCCCTGCTGCACCAGGTTCCTCGTTAGTATAGTGGACAGTATCTCCGCCTGTCACGCGGAAGACCGGGGTTCGATTCCCCGACGGGGAGAAAACTTTTTTTTTTTTTTTGTAAATAAATATTTGCTTTACAACAGAGTGTACACGTGAGCTGTTTTTGCACTTTTTGTTTTTGTTTGACAAAAGGTACGCCTTGTTGGCATTCGTCTCTACGGAGGCTAAAGTTAGCTGTCCTCTGTTTAGACGACGGTTTGACGGAAGGCTGACAGTCGGCAACTTTAGCTGCCATGTGTGTGAGCAGGTGGCGGTACGCGCTATTCCTCTCGTGACTGGGGTCCACCTCTCCAAGTGGTTTCCGTAGTGTAGTGGTTATCACGTTCGCCTCACACGCGAAAGGTCCCCGGTTCGAGACCGGGCGGAAACAATTGTTTGACGTTTCTTTCTTTGATTCTGGACGTAAAAATATTCAAACAGAGTTGTGAAAACGATCTGGCTACACGCTGGGTCGCCGGCATGCATCGTCACGTGTGGTTTCCGTAGTGTAGTGGTTATCACGTTCGCCTAACACGCGAAAGGTCCCCGGTTCGAGACCGGGCGGAAACAGGCAGTTTGCTTTTCGTTTCAAGCAACACACAGTCACATCAAATACCGGCCGCTCAATTGGATCATATCTCAGCAATATGTGCCATTACAGGCTTTGCTGCTTTGGTACTGAGCCAGGAAGATCATACTAATAATTGTATCCAATGTGATGTCTCTAAGACAGAGGGAGAAATGAACATGCTACCACAAGGCAGCCGTGCGTTAGCATTATGCTGATGTTCCTCGTTTTTTTCCCCCGTAAATAAATATTTGCTTTACAACGGAGTGTACACGTGAGCTGTTTTTGTATGACAAAAAATACGCCTTGTTAACGTTCGTCTTTACGGAGGCCAACAGCCGCGCGTTAGCATTACGCTGATAATTGGTCCCCTGCTGCACCAGGTTCCTCGTTAGTATAGTGGACAGTATCTCCGCCTGTCACGCGGAAGACCGGGGTTCGATTCCCCGACGGGGAGAAAACTTTTTTTTTTTTTTTGTAAATAAATATTTGCTTTACAACAGAGTGTACACGTGAGCTGTTTTTGCACTTTTTGTTTTTGTTTGACAAAAGGTACGCCTTGTTGGCATTCGTCTCTACGGAGGCTAAAGTTAGCTGTCCTCTGTTTAGACGACGGTTTGACGGAAGGCTGACAGTCGGCAACTTTAGCTGCCATGTGTGTGAGCAGGTGGCGGTACGCGCTATTCCTCTCGTGACTGGGGTCCACCTCTCCAAGTGGTTTCCGTAGTGTAGTGGTTATCACGTTCGCCTCACACGCGAAAGGTCCCCGGTTCGAGACCGGGCGGAAACAATTGTTTGACGTTTCTTTCTTTGATTCTGGACGTAAAAATATTCAAACAGAGTTGTGAAAACGATCTGGCTACACGCTGGGTCGCCGGCATGCATCGTCACGTGTGGTTTCCGTAGTGTAGTGGTTATCACGTTCGCCTAACACGCGAAAGGTCCCCGGTTCGAGACCGGGCGGAAACAGGCAGTTTGCTTTTCGTTTCAAGCAACACACAGTCACATCAAATACCGGCCGCTCAATTGGATCATATCTCAGCAATATGTGCCATTACAGGCTTTGCTGCTTTGGTACTGAGCCAGGAAGATCATACTAATAATTGTATCCAATGTGATGTCTCTAAGACAGAGGGAGAAATGAACATGCTACCACAAGGCAGCCGTGCGTTAGCATTATGCTGATGTTCCTCGTTTTTTTCCCCCGTAAATAAATATTTGCTTTACAACGGAGTGTACACGTGAGCTGTTTTTGTATGACAAAAAATACGCCTTGTTAACGTTCGTCTTTACGGAGGCCAACAGCCGCGCGTTAGCATTACGCTGATAATTGGTCCCCTGCTGCACCAGGTTCCTCGTTAGTATAGTGGACAGTATCTCCGCCTGTCACGCGGAAGACCGGGGTTCGATTCCCCGACGGGGAGAAAACTTTTTTTTTTTTTTTGTAAATAAATATTTGCTTTACAACAGAGTGTACACGTGAGCTGTTTTTGCACTTTTTGTTTTTGTTTGACAAAAGGTACGCCTTGTTGGCATTCGTCTCTACGGAGGCTAAAGTTAGCTGTCCTCTGTTTAGACGACGGTTTGACGGAAGGCTGACAGTCGGCAACTTTAGCTGCCATGTGTGTGAGCAGGTGGCGGTACGCGCTATTCCTCTCGTGACTGGGGTCCACCTCTCCAAGTGGTTTCCGTAGTGTAGTGGTTATCACGTTCGCCTCACACGCGAAAGGTCCCCGGTTCGAGACCGGGCGGAAACAATTGTTTGACGTTTCTTTCTTTGATTCTGGACGTAAAAATATTCAAACAGAGTTGTGAAAACGATCTGGCTACACGCTGGGTCGCCGGCATGCATCGTCACGTGTGGTTTCCGTAGTGTAGTGGTTATCACGTTCGCCTAACACGCGAAAGGTCCCCGGTTCGAGACCGGGCGGAAACAGGCAGTTTGCTTTTCGTTTCAAGCAACACACAGTCACATCAAATACCGGCCGCTCAATTGGATCATATCTCAGCAATATGTGCCATTACAGGCTTTGCTGCTTTGGTACTGAGCCAGGAAGATCATACTAATAATTGTATCCAATGTGATGTCTCTAAGACAGAGGGAGAAATGAACATGCTACCACAAGGCAGCCGTGCGTTAGCATTATGCTGATGTTCCTCGTTTTTTTCCCCCGTAAATAAATATTTGCTTTACAACGGAGTGTACACGTGAGCTGTTTTTGTACTTGTTGTTTTTGTATGACAAAAAATACGCCTTGTTAACGTTCGTCTTTACGGAGGCCAACAGCCGCGCGTTAGCATTACGCTGATAATTGGTCCCCTGCTGCACCAGGTTCCTCGTTAGTATAGTGGACAGTATCTCCGCCTGTCACGCGGAAGACCGGGGTTCGATTCCCCGACGGGGAGAAAACTTTTTTTTTTTTTTTGTAAATAAATATTTGCTTTACAACAGAGTGTACACGTGAGCTGTTTTTGCACTTTTTGTTTTTGTTTGACAAAAGGTACGCCTTGTTGGCATTCGTCTCTACGGAGGCTAAAGTTAGCTGTCCTCTGTTTAGACGACGGTTTGACGGAAGGCTGACAGTCGGCAACTTTAGCTGCCATGTGTGTGAGCAGGTGGCGGTACGCGCTATTCCTCTCGTGACTGGGGTCCACCTCTCCAAGTGGTTTCCGTAGTGTAGTGGTTATCACGTTCGCCTCACACGCGAAAGGTCCCCGGTTCGAGACCGGGCGGAAACAATTGTTTGACGTTTCTTTCTTTGATTCTGGACGTAAAAATATTCAAACAGAGTTGTGAAAACGATCTGGCTACACGCTGGGTCGCCGGCATGCATCGTCACGTGTGGTTTCCGTAGTGTAGTGGTTATCACGTTCGCCTAACACGCGAAAGGTCCCCGGTTCGAGACCGGGCGGAAACAGGCAGTTTGCTTTTCGTTTCAAGCAACACACAGTCAAATCAAATACCGGCCGCTCAATTGGATCATATCTCAGCAATATGTGCCATTACAGGCTTTGCTGCTTTGGTACTGAGCCAGGAAGATCATACTAATAATTGTATCCAATGTGATGTCTCTAAGACAGAGGGAGAAATGAACATGCTACCACAAGGCAGCCGTGCGTTAGCATTATGCTGATGTTCCTCGTTTTTTTCCCCCGTAAATAAATATTTGCTTTACAACGGAGTGTACACGTGAGCTGTTTTTGTACTTGTTGTTTTTGTATGACAAAAAATACGCCTTGTTAACGTTCGTCTTTACGGAGGCCAACAGCCGCGCGTTAGCATTACGCTGATAATTGGTCCCCTGCTGCACCAGGTTCCTCGTTAGTATAGTGGACAGTATCTCCGCCTGTCACGCGGAAGACCGGGGTTCGATTCCCCGACGGGGAGAAAACTTTTTTTTTTTTTTTGTAAATAAATATTTGCTTTACAACAGAGTGTACACGTGAGCTGTTTTTGCACTTTTTGTTTTTGTTTGACAAAAGGTACGCCTTGTTGGCATTCGTCTCTACGGAGGCTAAAGTTAGCTGTCCTCTGTTTAGACGACGGTTTGACGGAAGGCTGACAGTCGGCAACTTTAGCTGCCATGTGTGTGAGCAGGTGGCGGTACGCGCTATTCCTCTCGTGACTGGGGTCCACCTCTCCAAGTGGTTTCCGTAGTGTAGTGGTTATCACGTTCGCCTCACACGCGAAAGGTCCCCGGTTCGAGACCGGGCGGAAACAATTGTTTGACGTTTCTTTCTTTGATTCTGGACGTAAAAATATTCAAACAGAGTTGTGAAAACGATCTGGCTACACGCTGGGTCGCCGGCATGCATCGTCACGTGTGGTTTCCGTAGTGTAGTGGTTATCACGTTCGCCTAACACGCGAAAGGTCCCCGGTTCGAGACCGGGCGGAAACAGGCAGTTTGCTTTTCGTTTCAAGCAACACACAGTCAAATCAAATACCGGCCGCTCAATTGGATCATATCTCAGCAATATGTGCCATTACAGGCTTTGCTGCTTTGGTACTGAGCCAGGAAGATCATACTAATAATTGTATCCAATGTGATGTCTCTAAGACAGAGGGAGAAATGAACATGCTACCACAAGGCAGCCGTGCGTTAGCATTATGCTGATGTTCCTCGTTTTTTTCCCCCGTAAATAAATATTTGCTTTACAACGGAGTGTACACGTGAGCTGTTTTTGTACTTGTTGTTTTTGTATGACAAAAAATACGCCTTGTTAACGTTCGTCTTTACGGAGGCCAACAGCCGCGCGTTAGCATTACGCTGATAATTGGTCCCCTGCTGCACCAGGTTCCTCGTTAGTATAGTGGACAGTATCTCCGCCTGTCACGCGGAAGACCGGGGTTCGATTCCCCGACGGGGAGAAAACTTTTTTTTTTTTTTTGTAAATAAATATTTGCTTTACAACAGAGTGTACACGTGAGCTGTTTTTGCACTTTTTGTTTTTGTTTGACAAAAGGTACGCCTTGTTGGCATTCGTCTCTACGGAGGCTAAAGTTAGCTGTCCTCTGTTTAGACGACGGTTTGACGGAAGGCTGACAGTCGGCAACTTTAGCTGCCATGTGTGTGAGCAGGTGGCGGTACGCGCTATTCCTCTCGTGACTGGGGTCCACCTCTCCAAGTGGTTTCCGTAGTGTAGTGGTTATCACGTTCGCCTCACACGCGAAAGGTCCCCGGTTCGAGACCGGGCGGAAACAATTGTTTGACGTTTCTTTCTTTGATTCTGGACGTAAAAATATTCAAACAGAGTTGTGAAAACGATCTGGCTACACGCTGGGTCGCCGGCATGCATCGTCACGTGTGGTTTCCGTAGTGTAGTGGTTATCACGTTCGCCTAACACGCGAAAGGTCCCCGGTTCGAGACCGGGCGGAAACAGGCAGTTTGCTTTTCGTTTCAAGCAACACACAGTCACATCAAATACCGGCCGCTCAATTGGATCATATCTCAGCAATATGTGCCATTACAGGCTTTGCTGCTTTGGTACTGAGCCAGGAAGATCATACTAATAATTGTATCCAATGTGATGTCTCTAAGACAGAGGGAGAAATGAACATGCTACCACAAGGCAGCCGTGCGTTAGCATTATGCTGATGTTCCTCGTTTTTTTCCCCCGTAAATAAATATTTGCTTTACAACGGAGTGTACACGTGAGCTGTTTTTGTATGACAAAAAATACGCCTTGTTAACGTTCGTCTTTACGGAGGCCAACAGCCGCGCGTTAGCATTACGCTGATAATTGGTCCCCTGCTGCACCAGGTTCCTCGTTAGTATAGTGGACAGTATCTCCGCCTGTCACGCGGAAGACCGGGGTTCGATTCCCCGACGGGGAGAAAACTTTTTTTTTTTTTTTGTAAATAAATATTTGCTTTACAACAGAGTGTACACGTGAGCTGTTTTTGCACTTTTTGTTTTTGTTTGACAAAAGGTACGCCTTGTTGGCATTCGTCTCTACGGAGGCTAAAGTTAGCTGTCCTCTGTTTAGACGACGGTTTGACGGAAGGCTGACAGTCGGCAACTTTAGCTGCCATGTGTGTGAGCAGGTGGCGGTACGCGCTATTCCTCTCGTGACTGGGGTCCACCTCTCCAAGTGGTTTCCGTAGTGTAGTGGTTATCACGTTCGCCTCACACGCGAAAGGTCCCCGGTTCGAGACCGGGCGGAAACAATTGTTTGACGTTTCTTTCTTTGATTCTGGACGTAAAAATATTCAAACAGAGTTGTGAAAACGATCTGGCTACACGCTGGGTCGCCGGCATGCATCGTCACGTGTGGTTTCCGTAGTGTAGTGGTTATCACGTTCGCCTAACACGCGAAAGGTCCCCGGTTCGAGACCGGGCGGAAACAGGCAGTTTGCTTTTCGTTTCAAGCAACACACAGTCACATCAAATACCGGCCGCTCAATTGGATCATATCTCAGCAATATGTGCCATTACAGGCTTTGCTGCTTTGGTACTGAGCCAGGAAGATCATACTAATAATTGTATCCAATGTGATGTCTCTAAGACAGAGGGAGAAATGAACATGCTACCACAAGGCAGCCGTGCGTTAGCATTATGCTGATGTTCCTCGTTTTTTTCCCCCGTAAATAAATATTTGCTTTACAACGGAGTGTACACGTGAGCTGTTTTTGTATGACAAAAAATACGCCTTGTTAACGTTCGTCTTTACGGAGGCCAACAGCCGCGCGTTAGCATTACGCTGATAATTGGTCCCCTGCTGCACCAGGTTCCTCGTTAGTATAGTGGACAGTATCTCCGCCTGTCACGCGGAAGACCGGGGTTCGATTCCCCGACGGGGAGAAAACTTTTTTTTTTTTTTTGTAAATAAATATTTGCTTTACAACAGAGTGTACACGTGAGCTGTTTTTGCACTTTTTGTTTTTGTTTGACAAAAGGTACGCCTTGTTGGCATTCGTCTCTACGGAGGCTAAAGTTAGCTGTCCTCTGTTTAGACGACGGTTTGACGGAAGGCTGACAGTCGGCAACTTTAGCTGCCATGTGTGTGAGCAGGTGGCGGTACGCGCTATTCCTCTCGTGACTGGGGTCCACCTCTCCAAGTGGTTTCCGTAGTGTAGTGGTTATCACGTTCGCCTCACACGCGAAAGGTCCCCGGTTCGAGACCGGGCGGAAACAATTGTTTGACGTTTCTTTCTTTGATTCTGGACGTAAAAATATTCAAACAGAGTTGTGAAAACGATCTGGCTACACGCTGGGTCGCCGGCATGCATCGTCACGTGTGGTTTCCGTAGTGTAGTGGTTATCACGTTCGCCTAACACGCGAAAGGTCCCCGGTTCGAGACCGGGCGGAAACAGGCAGTTTGCTTTTCGTTTCAAGCAACACACAGTCACATCAAATACCGGCCGCTCAATTGGATCATATCTCAGCAATATGTGCCATTACAGGCTTTGCTGCTTTGGTACTGAGCCAGGAAGATCATACTAATAATTGTATCCAATGTGATGTCTCTAAGACAGAGGGAGAAATGAACATGCTACCACAAGGCAGCCGTGCGTTAGCATTATGCTGATGTTCCTCGTTTTTTTCCCCCGTAAATAAATATTTGCTTTACAACGGAGTGTACACGTGAGCTGTTTTTGTACTTGTTGTTTTTGTATGACAAAAAATACGCCTTGTTAACGTTCGTCTTTACGGAGGCCAACAGCCGCGCGTTAGCATTACGCTGATAATTGGTCCCCTGCTGCACCAGGTTCCTCGTTAGTATAGTGGACAGTATCTCCGCCTGTCACGCGGAAGACCGGGGTTCGATTCCCCGACGGGGAGAAAACTTTTTTTTTTTTTTTGTAAATAAATATTTGCTTTACAACAGAGTGTACACGTGAGCTGTTTTTGCACTTTTTGTTTTTGTTTGACAAAAGGTACGCCTTGTTGGCATTCGTCTCTACGGAGGCTAAAGTTAGCTGTCCTCTGTTTAGACGACGGTTTGACGGAAGGCTGACAGTCGGCAACTTTAGCTGCCATGTGTGTGAGCAGGTGGCGGTACGCGCTATTCCTCTCGTGACTGGGGTCCACCTCTCCAAGTGGTTTCCGTAGTGTAGTGGTTATCACGTTCGCCTCACACGCGAAAGGTCCCCGGTTCGAGACCGGGCGGAAACAATTGTTTGACGTTTCTTTCTTTGATTCTGGACGTAAAAATATTCAAACAGAGTTGTGAAAACGATCTGGCTACACGCTGGGTCGCCGGCATGCATCGTCACGTGTGGTTTCCGTAGTGTAGTGGTTATCACGTTCGCCTAACACGCGAAAGGTCCCCGGTTCGAGACCGGGCGGAAACAGGCAGTTTGCTTTTCGTTTCAAGCAACACACAGTCACATCAAATACCGGCCGCTCAATTGGATCATATCTCAGCAATATGTGCCATTACAGGCTTTGCTGCTTTGGTACTGAGCCAGGAAGATCATACTAATAATTGTATCCAATGTGATGTCTCTAAGACAGAGGGAGAAATGAACATGCTACCACAAGGCAGCCGTGCGTTAGCATTATGCTGATGTTCCTCGTTTTTTTCCCCCGTAAATAAATATTTGCTTTACAACGGAGTGTACACGTGAGCTGTTTTTGTATGACAAAAAATACGCCTTGTTAACGTTCGTCTTTACGGAGGCCAACAGCCGCGCGTTAGCATTACGCTGATAATTGGTCCCCTGCTGCACCAGGTTCCTCGTTAGTATAGTGGACAGTATCTCCGCCTGTCACGCGGAAGACCGGGGTTCGATTCCCCGACGGGGAGAAAACTTTTTTTTTTTTTTTGTAAATAAATATTTGCTTTACAACAGAGTGTACACGTGAGCTGTTTTTGCACTTTTTGTTTTTGTTTGACAAAAGGTACGCCTTGTTGGCATTCGTCTCTACGGAGGCTAAAGTTAGCTGTCCTCTGTTTAGACGACGGTTTGACGGAAGGCTGACAGTCGGCAACTTTAGCTGCCATGTGTGTGAGCAGGTGGCGGTACGCGCTATTCCTCTCGTGACTGGGGTCCACCTCTCCAAGTGGTTTCCGTAGTGTAGTGGTTATCACGTTCGCCTCACACGCGAAAGGTCCCCGGTTCGAGACCGGGCGGAAACAATTGTTTGACGTTTCTTTCTTTGATTCTGGACGTAAAAATATTCAAACAGAGTTGTGAAAACGATCTGGCTACACGCTGGGTCGCCGGCATGCATCGTCACGTGTGGTTTCCGTAGTGTAGTGGTTATCACGTTCGCCTAACACGCGAAAGGTCCCCGGTTCGAGACCGGGCGGAAACAGGCAGTTTGCTTTTCGTTTCAAGCAACACACAGTCACATCAAATACCGGCCGCTCAA
This sequence comes from Pungitius pungitius, assembly GCF_949316345.1. Lineage (NCBI taxonomy): Eukaryota > Metazoa > Chordata > Actinopteri > Perciformes > Gasterosteidae > Pungitius > Pungitius pungitius. The sequence continues at coordinate 18,146,576 of NC_084915.1, forward strand.
TTGGATCATATCTCAGCAATATGTGCCATTACAGGCTTTGCTGCTTTGGTACTGAGCCAGGAAGATCATACTAATAATTGTATCCAATGTGATGTCTCTAAGACAGAGGGAGAAATGAACATGCTACCACAAGGCAGCCGTGCGTTAGCATTATGCTGATGTTCCTCGTTTTTTTCCCCCGTAAATAAATATTTGCTTTACAACGGAGTGTACACGTGAGCTGTTTTTGTATGACAAAAAATACGCCTTGTTAACGTTCGTCTTTACGGAGGCCAACAGCCGCGCGTTAGCATTACGCTGATAATTGGTCCCCTGCTGCACCAGGTTCCTCGTTAGTATAGTGGACAGTATCTCCGCCTGTCACGCGGAAGACCGGGGTTCGATTCCCCGACGGGGAGAAAACTTTTTTTTTTTTTTTGTAAATAAATATTTGCTTTACAACAGAGTGTACACGTGAGCTGTTTTTGCACTTTTTGTTTTTGTTTGACAAAAGGTACGCCTTGTTGGCATTCGTCTCTACGGAGGCTAAAGTTAGCTGTCCTCTGTTTAGACGACGGTTTGACGGAAGGCTGACAGTCGGCAACTTTAGCTGCCATGTGTGTGAGCAGGTGGCGGTACGCGCTATTCCTCTCGTGACTGGGGTCCACCTCTCCAAGTGGTTTCCGTAGTGTAGTGGTTATCACGTTCGCCTCACACGCGAAAGGTCCCCGGTTCGAGACCGGGCGGAAACAATTGTTTGACGTTTCTTTCTTTGATTCTGGACGTAAAAATATTCAAACAGAGTTGTGAAAACGATCTGGCTACACGCTGGGTCGCCGGCATGCATCGTCACGTGTGGTTTCCGTAGTGTAGTGGTTATCACGTTCGCCTAACACGCGAAAGGTCCCCGGTTCGAGACCGGGCGGAAACAGGCAGTTTGCTTTTCGTTTCAAGCAACACACAGTCACATCAAATACCGGCCGCTCAATTGGATCATATCTCAGCAATATGTGCCATTACAGGCTTTGCTGCTTTGGTACTGAGCCAGGAAGATCATACTAATAATTGTATCCAATGTGATGTCTCTAAGACAGAGGGAGAAATGAACATGCTACCACAAGGCAGCCGTGCGTTAGCATTATGCTGATGTTCCTCGTTTTTTTCCCCCGTAAATAAATATTTGCTTTACAACGGAGTGTACACGTGAGCTGTTTTTGTACTTGTTGTTTTTGTATGACAAAAAATACGCCTTGTTAACGTTCGTCTTTACGGAGGCCAACAGCCGCGCGTTAGCATTACGCTGATAATTGGTCCCCTGCTGCACCAGGTTCCTCGTTAGTATAGTGGACAGTATCTCCGCCTGTCACGCGGAAGACCGGGGTTCGATTCCCCGACGGGGAGAAAACTTTTTTTTTTTTTTTGTAAATAAATATTTGCTTTACAACAGAGTGTACACGTGAGCTGTTTTTGCACTTTTTGTTTTTGTTTGACAAAAGGTACGCCTTGTTGGCATTCGTCTCTACGGAGGCTAAAGTTAGCTGTCCTCTGTTTAGACGACGGTTTGACGGAAGGCTGACAGTCGGCAACTTTAGCTGCCATGTGTGTGAGCAGGTGGCGGTACGCGCTATTCCTCTCGTGACTGGGGTCCACCTCTCCAAGTGGTTTCCGTAGTGTAGTGGTTATCACGTTCGCCTCACACGCGAAAGGTCCCCGGTTCGAGACCGGGCGGAAACAATTGTTTGACGTTTCTTTCTTTGATTCTGGACGTAAAAATATTCAAACAGAGTTGTGAAAACGATCTGGCTACACGCTGGGTCGCCGGCATGCATCGTCACGTGTGGTTTCCGTAGTGTAGTGGTTATCACGTTCGCCTAACACGCGAAAGGTCCCCGGTTCGAGACCGGGCGGAAACAGGCAGTTTGCTTTTCGTTTCAAGCAACACACAGTCACATCAAATACCGGCCGCTCAATTGGATCATATCTCAGCAATATGTGCCATTACAGGCTTTGCTGCTTTGGTACTGAGCCAGGAAGATCATACTAATAATTGTATCCAATGTGATGTCTCTAAGACAGAGGGAGAAATGAACATGCTACCACAAGGCAGCCGTGCGTTAGCATTATGCTGATGTTCCTCGTTTTTTTCCCCCGTAAATAAATATTTGCTTTACAACGGAGTGTACACGTGAGCTGTTTTTGTATGACAAAAAATACGCCTTGTTAACGTTCGTCTTTACGGAGGCCAACAGCCGCGCGTTAGCATTACGCTGATAATTGGTCCCCTGCTGCACCAGGTTCCTCGTTAGTATAGTGGACAGTATCTCCGCCTGTCACGCGGAAGACCGGGGTTCGATTCCCCGACGGGGAGAAAACTTTTTTTTTTTTTTTGTAAATAAATATTTGCTTTACAACAGAGTGTACACGTGAGCTGTTTTTGCACTTTTTGTTTTTGTTTGACAAAAGGTACGCCTTGTTGGCATTCGTCTCTACGGAGGCTAAAGTTAGCTGTCCTCTGTTTAGACGACGGTTTGACGGAAGGCTGACAGTCGGCAACTTTAGCTGCCATGTGTGTGAGCAGGTGGCGGTACGCGCTATTCCTCTCGTGACTGGGGTCCACCTCTCCAAGTGGTTTCCGTAGTGTAGTGGTTATCACGTTCGCCTCACACGCGAAAGGTCCCCGGTTCGAGACCGGGCGGAAACAATTGTTTGACGTTTCTTTCTTTGATTCTGGACGTAAAAATATTCAAACAGAGTTGTGAAAACGATCTGGCTACACGCTGGGTCGCCAGCATGCATCGTCACGTGTGGTTTCCGTAGTGTAGTGGTTATCACGTTCGCCTAACACGCGAAAGGTCCCCGGTTCGAGACCGGGCGGAAACAGGCAGTTTGCTTTTCGTTTCAAGCAACACACAGTCACATCAAATACCGGCCGCTCAATTGGATCATATCTCAGCAATATGTGCCATTACAGGCTTTGCTGCTTTGGTACTGAGCCAGGAAGATCATACTAATAATTGTATCCAATGTGATGTCTCTAAGACAGAGGGAGAAATGAACATGCTACCACAAGGCAGCCGTGCGTTAGCATTATGCTGATGTTCCTCGTTTTTTTCCCCCGTAAATAAATATTTGCTTTACAACGGAGTGTACACGTGAGCTGTTTTTGTACTTGTTGTTTTTGTATGACAAAAAATACGCCTTGTTAACGTTCGTCTTTACGGAGGCCAACAGCCGCGCGTTAGCATTACGCTGATAATTGGTCCCCTGCTGCACCAGGTTCCTCGTTAGTATAGTGGACAGTATCTCCGCCTGTCACGCGGAAGACCGGGGTTCGATTCCCCGACGGGGAGAAAACTTTTTTTTTTTTTTTGTAAATAAATATTTGCTTTACAACAGAGTGTACACGTGAGCTGTTTTTGCACTTTTTGTTTTTGTTTGACAAAAGGTACGCCTTGTTGGCATTCGTCTCTACGGAGGCTAAAGTTAGCTGTCCTCTGTTTAGACGACGGTTTGACGGAAGGCTGACAGTCGGCAACTTTAGCTGCCATGTGTGTGAGCAGGTGGCGGTACGCGCTATTCCTCTCGTGACTGGGGTCCACCTCTCCAAGTGGTTTCCGTAGTGTAGTGGTTATCACGTTCGCCTCACACGCGAAAGGTCCCCGGTTCGAGACCGGGCGGAAACAATTGTTTGACGTTTCTTTCTTTGATTCTGGACGTAAAAATATTCAAACAGAGTTGTGAAAACGATCTGGCTACACGCTGGGTCGCCAGCATGCATCGTCACGTGTGGTTTCCGTAGTGTAGTGGTTATCACGTTCGCCTAACACGCGAAAGGTCCCCGGTTCGAGACCGGGCGGAAACAGGCAGTTTGCTTTTCGTTTCAAGCAACACACAGTCACATCAAATACCGGCCGCTCAATTGGATCATATCTCAGCAATATGTGCCATTACAGGCTTTGCTGCTTTGGTACTGAGCCAGGAAGATCATACTAATAATTGTATCCAATGTGATGTCTCTAAGACAGAGGGAGAAATGAACATGCTACCACAAGGCAGCCGTGCGTTAGCATTATGCTGATGTTCCTCGTTTTTTTCCCCCGTAAATAAATATTTGCTTTACAACGGAGTGTACACGTGAGCTGTTTTTGTACTTGTTGTTTTTGTATGACAAAAAATACGCCTTGTTAACGTTCGTCTTTACGGAGGCCAACAGCCGCGCGTTAGCATTACGCTGATAATTGGTCCCCTGCTGCACCAGGTTCCTCGTTAGTATAGTGGACAGTATCTCCGCCTGTCACGCGGAAGACCGGGGTTCGATTCCCCGACGGGGAGAAAACTTTTTTTTTTTTTTTGTAAATAAATATTTGCTTTACAACAGAGTGTACACGTGAGCTGTTTTTGCACTTTTTGTTTTTGTTTGACAAAAGGTACGCCTTGTTGGCATTCGTCTCTACGGAGGCTAAAGTTAGCTGTCCTCTGTTTAGACGACGGTTTGACGGAAGGCTGACAGTCGGCAACTTTAGCTGCCATGTGTGTGAGCAGGTGGCGGTACGCGCTATTCCTCTCGTGACTGGGGTCCACCTCTCCAAGTGGTTTCCGTAGTGTAGTGGTTATCACGTTCGCCTCACACGCGAAAGGTCCCCGGTTCGAGACCGGGCGGAAACAATTGTTTGACGTTTCTTTCTTTGATTCTGGACGTAAAAATATTCAAACAGAGTTGTGAAAACGATCTGGCTACACGCTGGGTCGCCGGCATGCATCGTCACGTGTGGTTTCCGTAGTGTAGTGGTTATCACGTTCGCCTAACACGCGAAAGGTCCCCGGTTCGAGACCGGGCGGAAACAGGCAGTTTGCTTTTCGTTTCAAGCAACACACAGTCACATCAAATACCGGCTGCTCAATTGGATCATATCTCAGCAATATGTGCCATTACAGGCTTTGCTGCTTTGGTACTGAGCCAGGAAGATCATACTAATAATTGTATCCAATGTGATGTCTCTAAGACAGAGGGAGAAATGAACATGCTACCACAAGGCAGCCGTGCGTTAGCATTATGCTGATGTTCCTCGTTTTTTTCCCCCGTAAATAAATATTTGCTTTACAACGGAGTGTACACGTGAGCTGTTTTTGTATGACAAAAAATACGCCTTGTTAACGTTCGTCTTTACGGAGGCCAACAGCCGCGCGTTAGCATTACGCTGATAATTGGTCCCCTGCTGCACCAGGTTCCTCGTTAGTATAGTGGACAGTATCTCCGCCTGTCACGCGGAAGACCGGGGTTCGATTCCCCGACGGGGAGAAAACTTTTTTTTTTTTTTTGTAAATAAATATTTGCTTTACAACAGAGTGTACACGTGAGCTGTTTTTGCACTTTTTGTTTTTGTTTGACAAAAGGTACGCCTTGTTGGCATTCGTCTCTACGGAGGCTAAAGTTAGCTGTCCTCTGTTTAGACGACGGTTTGACGGAAGGCTGACAGTCGGCAACTTTAGCTGCCATGTGTGTGAGCAGGTGGCGGTACGCGCTATTCCTCTCGTGACTGGGGTCCACCTCTCCAAGTGGTTTCCGTAGTGTAGTGGTTATCACGTTCGCCTCACACGCGAAAGGTCCCCGGTTCGAGACCGGGCGGAAACAATTGTTTGACGTTTCTTTCTTTGATTCTGGACGTAAAAATATTCAAACAGAGTTGTGAAAACGATCTGGCTACACGCTGGGTCGCCGGCATGCATCGTCACGTGTGGTTTCCGTAGTGTAGTGGTTATCACGTTCGCCTAACACGCGAAAGGTCCCCGGTTCGAGACCGGGCGGAAACAGGCAGTTTGCTTTTCGTTTCAAGCAACACACAGTCACATCAAATACCGGCCGCTCAATTGGATCATATCTCAGCAATATGTGCCATTACAGGCTTTGCTGCTTTGGTACTGAGCCAGGAAGATCATACTAATAATTGTATCCAATGTGATGTCTCTAAGACAGAGGGAGAAATGAACATGCTACCACAAGGCAGCCGTGCGTTAGCATTATGCTGATGTTCCTCGTTTTTTTCCCCCGTAAATAAATATTTGCTTTACAACGGAGTGTACACGTGAGCTGTTTTTGTACTTGTTGTTTTTGTATGACAAAAAATACGCCTTGTTAACGTTCGTCTTTACGGAGGCCAACAGCCGCGCGTTAGCATTACGCTGATAATTGGTCCCCTGCTGCACCAGGTTCCTCGTTAGTATAGTGGACAGTATCTCCGCCTGTCACGCGGAAGACCGGGGTTCGATTCCCCGACGGGGAGAAAACTTTTTTTTTTTTTTTGTAAATAAATATTTGCTTTACAACAGAGTGTACACGTGAGCTGTTTTTGCACTTTTTGTTTTTGTTTGACAAAAGGTACGCCTTGTTGGCATTCGTCTCTACGGAGGCTAAAGTTAGCTGTCCTCTGTTTAGACGACGGTTTGACGGAAGGCTGACAGTCGGCAACTTTAGCTGCCATGTGTGTGAGCAGGTGGCGGTACGCGCTATTCCTCTCGTGACTGGGGTCCACCTCTCCAAGTGGTTTCCGTAGTGTAGTGGTTATCACGTTCGCCTCACACGCGAAAGGTCCCCGGTTCGAGACCGGGCGGAAACAATTGTTTGACGTTTCTTTCTTTGATTCTGGACGTAAAAATATTCAAACAGAGTTGTGAAAACGATCTGGCTACACGCTGGGTCGCCGGCATGCATCGTCACGTGTGGTTTCCGTAGTGTAGTGGTTATCACGTTCGCCTAACACGCGAAAGGTCCCCGGTTCGAGACCGGGCGGAAACAGGCAGTTTGCTTTTCGTTTCAAGCAACACACAGTCACATCAAATACCGGCCGCTCAATTGGATCATATCTCAGCAATATGTGCCATTACAGGCTTTGCTGCTTTGGTACTGAGCCAGGAAGATCATACTAATAATTGTATCCAATGTGATGTCTCTAAGACAGAGGGAGAAATGAACATGCTACCACAAGGCAGCCGTGCGTTAGCATTATGCTGATGTTCCTCGTTTTTTTCCCCCGTAAATAAATATTTGCTTTACAACGGAGTGTACACGTGAGCTGTTTTTGTACTTGTTGTTTTTGTATGACAAAAAATACGCCTTGTTAACGTTCGTCTTTACGGAGGCCAACAGCCGCGCGTTAGCATTACGCTGATAATTGGTCCCCTGCTGCACCAGGTTCCTCGTTAGTATAGTGGACAGTATCTCCGCCTGTCACGCGGAAGACCGGGGTTCGATTCCCCGACGGGGAGAAAACTTTTTTTTTTTTTTTGTAAATAAATATTTGCTTTACAACAGAGTGTACACGTGAGCTGTTTTTGCACTTTTTGTTTTTGTTTGACAAAAGGTACGCCTTGTTGGCATTCGTCTCTACGGAGGCTAAAGTTAGCTGTCCTCTGTTTAGACGACGGTTTGACGGAAGGCTGACAGTCGGCAACTTTAGCTGCCATGTGTGTGAGCAGGTGGCGGTACGCGCTATTCCTCTCGTGACTGGGGTCCACCTCTCCAAGTGGTTTCCGTAGTGTAGTGGTTATCACGTTCGCCTCACACGCGAAAGGTCCCCGGTTCGAGACCGGGCGGAAACAATTGTTTGACGTTTCTTTCTTTGATTCTGGACGTAAAAATATTCAAACAGAGTTGTGAAAACGATCTGGCTACACGCTGGGTCGCCGGCATGCATCGTCACGTGTGGTTTCCGTAGTGTAGTGGTTATCACGTTCGCCTAACACGCGAAAGGTCCCCGGTTCGAGACCGGGCGGAAACAGGCAGTTTGCTTTTCGTTTCAAGCAACACACAGTCACATCAAATACCGGCCGCTCAATTGGATCATATCTCAGCAATATGTGCCATTACAGGCTTTGCTGCTTTGGTACTGAGCCAGGAAGATCATACTAATAATTGTATCCAATGTGATGTCTCTAAGACAGAGGGAGAAATGAACATGCTACCACAAGGCAGCCGTGCGTTAGCATTATGCTGATGTTCCTCGTTTTTTTCCCCCGTAAATAAATATTTGCTTTACAACGGAGTGTACACGTGAGCTGTTTTTGTATGACAAAAAATACGCCTTGTTAACGTTCGTCTTTACGGAGGCCAACAGCCGCGCGTTAGCATTACGCTGATAATTGGTCCCCTGCTGCACCAGGTTCCTCGTTAGTATAGTGGACAGTATCTCCGCCTGTCACGCGGAAGACCGGGGTTCGATTCCCCGACGGGGAGAAAACTTTTTTTTTTTTTTTGTAAATAAATATTTGCTTTACAACAGAGTGTACACGTGAGCTGTTTTTGCACTTTTTGTTTTTGTTTGACAAAAGGTACGCCTTGTTGGCATTCGTCTCTACGGAGGCTAAAGTTAGCTGTCCTCTGTTTAGACGACGGTTTGACGGAAGGCTGACAGTCGGCAACTTTAGCTGCCATGTGTGTGAGCAGGTGGCGGTACGCGCTATTCCTCTCGTGACTGGGGTCCACCTCTCCAAGTGGTTTCCGTAGTGTAGTGGTTATCACGTTCGCCTCACACGCGAAAGGTCCCCGGTTCGAGACCGGGCGGAAACAATTGTTTGACGTTTCTTTCTTTGATTCTGGACGTAAAAATATTCAAACAGAGTTGTGAAAACGATCTGGCTACACGCTGGGTCGCCGGCATGCATCGTCACGTGTGGTTTCCGTAGTGTAGTGGTTATCACGTTCGCCTAACACGCGAAAGGTCCCCGGTTCGAGACCGGGCGGAAACAGGCAGTTTGCTTTTCGTTTCAAGCAACACACAGTCACATCAAATACCGGCCGCTCAATTGGATCATATCTCAGCAATATGTGCCATTACAGGCTTTGCTGCTTTGGTACTGAGCCAGGAAGATCATACTAATAATTGTATCCAATGTGATGTCTCTAAGACAGAGGGAGAAATGAACATGCTACCACAAGGCAGCCGTGCGTTAGCATTATGCTGATGTTCCTCGTTTTTTTCCCCCGTAAATAAATATTTGCTTTACAACGGAGTGTACACGTGAGCTGTTTTTGTATGACAAAAAATACGCCTTGTTAACGTTCGTCTTTACGGAGGCCAACAGCCGCGCGTTAGCATTACGCTGATAATTGGTCCCCTGCTGCACCAGGTTCCTCGTTAGTATAGTGGACAGTATCTCCGCCTGTCACGCGGAAGACCGGGGTTCGATTCCCCGACGGGGAGAAAACTTTTTTTTTTTTTTTGTAAATAAATATTTGCTTTACAACAGAGTGTACACGTGAGCTGTTTTTGCACTTTTTGTTTTTGTTTGACAAAAGGTACGCCTTGTTGGCATTCGTCTCTACGGAGGCTAAAGTTAGCTGTCCTCTGTTTAGACGACGGTTTGACGGAAGGCTGACAGTCGGCAATTTTAGCTGCCATGTGTGTGAGCAGGTGGCGGTACGCGCTATTCCTCTCGTGACTGGGGTCCACCTCTCCAAGTGGTTTCCGTAGTGTAGTGGTTATCACGTTCGCCTCACACGCGAAAGGTCCCCGGTTCGAGACCGGGCGGAAACAATTGTTTGACGTTTCTTTCTTTGATTCTGGACGTAAAAATATTCAAACAGAGTTGTGAAAACGATCTGGCTACACGCTGGGTCGCCGGCATGCATCGTCACGTGTGGTTTCCGTAGTGTAGTGGTTATCACGTTCGCCTAACACGCGAAAGGTCCCCGGTTCGAGACCGGGCGGAAACAGGCAGTTTGCTTTTCGTTTCAAGCAACACACAGTCACATCAAATACCGGCCGCTCAATTGGATCATATCTCAGCAATATGTGCCATTACAGGCTTTGCTGCTTTGGTACTGAGCCAGGAAGATCATACTAATAATTGTATCCAATGTGATGTCTCTAAGACAGAGGGAGAAATGAACATGCTACCACAAGGCAGCCGTGCGTTAGCATTATGCTGATGTTCCTCGTTTTTTTCCCCCGTAAATAAATATTTGCTTTACAACGGAGTGTACACGTGAGCTGTTTTTGTATGACAAAAAATACGCCTTGTTAACGTTCGTCTTTACGGAGGCCAACAGCCGCGCGTTAGCATTACGCTGATAATTGGTCCCCTGCTGCACCAGGTTCCTCGTTAGTATAGTGGACAGTATCTCCGCCTGTCACGCGGAAGACCGGGGTTCGATTCCCCGACGGGGAGAAAACTTTTTTTTTTTTTTTGTAAATAAATATTTGCTTTACAACAGAGTGTACACGTGAGCTGTTTTTGCACTTTTTGTTTTTGTTTGACAAAAGGTACGCCTTGTTGGCATTCGTCTCTACGGAGGCTAAAGTTAGCTGTCCTCTGTTTAGACGACGGTTTGACGGAAGGCTGACAGTCGGCAACTTTAGCTGCCATGTGTGTGAGCAGGTGGCGGTACGCGCTATTCCTCTCGTGACTGGGGTCCACCTCTCCAAGTGGTTTCCGTAGTGTAGTGGTTATCACGTTCGCCTCACACGCGAAAGGTCCCCGGTTCGAGACCGGGCGGAAACAATTGTTTGACGTTTCTTTCTTTGATTCTGGACGTAAAAATATTCAAACAGAGTTGTGAAAACGATCTGGCTACACGCTGGGTCGCCGGCATGCATCGTCACGTGTGGTTTCCGTAGTGTAGTGGTTATCACGTTCGCCTAACACGCGAAAGGTCCCCGGTTCGAGACCGGGCGGAAACAGGCAGTTTGCTTTTCGTTTCAAGCAACACACAGTCACATCAAATACCGGCCGCTCAATTGGATCATATCTCAGCAATATGTGCCATTACAGGCTTTGCTGCTTTGGTACTGAGCCAGGAAGATCATACTAATAATTGTATCCAATGTGATGTCTCTAAGACAGAGGGAGAAATGAACATGCTACCACAAGGCAGCCGTGCGTTAGCATTATGCTGATGTTCCTCGTTTTTTTCCCCCGTAAATAAATATTTGCTTTACAACGGAGTGTACACGTGAGCTGTTTTTGTACTTGTTGTTTTTGTATGACAAAAAATACGCCTTGTTAACGTTCGTCTTTACGGAGGCCAACAGCCGCGCGTTAGCATTACGCTGATAATTGGTCCCCTGCTGCACCAGGTTCCTCGTTAGTATAGTGGACAGTATCTCCGCCTGTCACGCGGAAGACCGGGGTTCGATTCCCCGACGGGGAGAAAACTTTTTTTTTTTTTTTGTAAATAAATATTTGCTTTACAACAGAGTGTACACGTGAGCTGTTTTTGCACTTTTTGTTTTTGTTTGACAAAAGGTACGCCTTGTTGGCATTCGTCTCTACGGAGGCTAAAGTTAGCTGTCCTCTGTTTAGACGACGGTTTGACGGAAGGCTGACAGTCGGCAACTTTAGCTGCCATGTGTGTGAGCAGGTGGCGGTACGCGCTATTCCTCTCGTGACTGGGGTCCACCTCTCCAAGTGGTTTCCGTAGTGTAGTGGTTATCACGTTCGCCTCACACGCGAAAGGTCCCCGGTTCGAGACCGGGCGGAAACAATTGTTTGACGTTTCTTTCTTTGATTCTGGACGTAAAAATATTCAAACAGAGTTGTGAAAACGATCTGGCTACACGCTGGGTCGCCGGCATGCATCGTCACGTGTGGTTTCCGTAGTGTAGTGGTTATCACGTTCGCCTAACACGCGAAAGGTCCCCGGTTCGAGACCGGGCGGAAACAGGCAGTTTGCTTTTCGTTTCAAGCAACACACAGTCACATCAAATACCGGCTGCTCAATTGGATCATATCTCAGCAATATGTGCCATTACAGGCTTTGCTGCTTTGGTACTGAGCCAGGAAGATCATACTAATAATTGTATCCAATGTGATGTCTCTAAGACAGAGGGAGAAATGAACATGCTACCACAAGGCAGCCGTGCGTTAGCATTATGCTGATGTTCCTCGTTTTTTTCCCCCGTAAATAAATATTTGCTTTACAACGGAGTGTACACGTGAGCTGTTTTTGTATGACAAAAAATACGCCTTGTTAACGTTCGTCTTTACGGAGGCCAACAGCCGCGCGTTAGCATTACGCTGATAATTGGTCCCCTGCTGCACCAGGTTCCTCGTTAGTATAGTGGACAGTATCTCCGCCTGTCACGCGGAAGACCGGGGTTCGATTCCCCGACGGGGAGAAAACTTTTTTTTTTTTTTTGTAAATAAATATTTGCTTTACAACAGAGTGTACACGTGAGCTGTTTTTGCACTTTTTGTTTTTGTTTGACAAAAGGTACGCCTTGTTGGCATTCGTCTCTACGGAGGCTAAAGTTAGCTGTCCTCTGTTTAGACGACGGTTTGACGGAAGGCTGACAGTCGGCAACTTTAGCTGCCATGTGTGTGAGCAGGTGGCGGTACGCGCTATTCCTCTCGTGACTGGGGTCCACCTCTCCAAGTGGTTTCCGTAGTGTAGTGGTTATCACGTTCGCCTCACACGCGAAAGGTCCCCGGTTCGAGACCGGGCGGAAACAATTGTTTGACGTTTCTTTCTTTGATTCTGGACGTAAAAATATTCAAACAGAGTTGTGAAAACGATCTGGCTACACGCTGGGTCGCCGGCATGCATCGTCACGTGTGGTTTCCGTAGTGTAGTGGTTATCACGTTCGCCTAACACGCGAAAGGTCCCCGGTTCGAGACCGGGCGGAAACAGGCAGTTTGCTTTTCGTTTCAAGCAACACACAGTCACATCAAATACCGGCCGCTCAATTGGATCATATCTCAGCAATATGTGCCATTACAGGCTTTGCTGCTTTGGTACTGAGCCAGGAAGATCATACTAATAATTGTATCCAATGTGATGTCTCTAAGACAGAGGGAGAAATGAACATGCTACCACAAGGCAGCCGTGCGTTAGCATTATGCTGATGTTCCTCGTTTTTTTCCCCCGTAAATAAATATTTGCTTTACAACGGAGTGTACACGTGAGCTGTTTTTGTACTTGTTGTTTTTGTATGACAAAAAATACGCCTTGTTAACGTTCGTCTTTACGGAGGCCAACAGCCGCGCGTTAGCATTACGCTGATAATTGGTCCCCTGCTGCACCAGGTTCCTCGTTAGTATAGTGGACAGTATCTCCGCCTGTCACGCGGAAGACCGGGGTTCGATTCCCCGACGGGGAGAAAACTTTTTTTTTTTTTTTGTAAATAAATATTTGCTTTACAACAGAGTGTACACGTGAGCTGTTTTTGCACTTTTTGTTTTTGTTTGACAAAAGGTACGCCTTGTTGGCATTCGTCTCTACGGAGGCTAAAGTTAGCTGTCCTCTGTTTAGACGACGGTTTGACGGAAGGCTGACAGTCGGCAACTTTAGCTGCCATGTGTGTGAGCAGGTGGCGGTACGCGCTATTCCTCTCGTGACTGGGGTCCACCTCTCCAAGTGGTTTCCGTAGTGTAGTGGTTATCACGTTCGCCTCACACGCGAAAGGTCCCCGGTTCGAGACCGGGCGGAAACAATTGTTTGACGTTTCTTTCTTTGATTCTGGACGTAAAAATATTCAAACAGAGTTGTGAAAACGATCTGGCTACACGCTGGGTCGCCGGCATGCATCGTCACGTGTGGTTTCCGTAGTGTAGTGGTTATCACGTTCGCCTAACACGCGAAAGGTCCCCGGTTCGAGACCGGGCGGAAACAGGCAGTTTGCTTTTCGTTTCAAGCAACACACAGTCACATCAAATACCGGCTGCTCAATTGGATCATATCTCAGCAATATGTGCCATTACAGGCTTTGCTGCTTTGGTACTGAGCCAGGAAGATCATACTAATAATTGTATCCAATGTGATGTCTCTAAGACAGAGGGAGAAATGAACATGCTACCACAAGGCAGCCGTGCGTTAGCATTATGCTGATGTTCCTCGTTTTTTTCCCCCGTAAATAAATATTTGCTTTACAACGGAGTGTACACGTGAGCTGTTTTTGTATGACAAAAAATACGCCTTGTTAACGTTCGTCTTTACGGAGGCCAACAGCCGCGCGTTAGCATTACGCTGATAATTGGTCCCCTGCTGAACCAGGTTCCTCGTTAGTATAGTGGACAGTATCTCCGCCTGTCACGCGGAAGACCGGGGTTCGATTCCCCGACGGGGAGAAAACTTTTTTTTTTTTTTTGTAAATAAATATTTGCTTTACAACAGAGTGTACACGTGAGCTGTTTTTGCACTTTTTGTTTTTGTTTGACAAAAGGTACGCCTTGTTGGCATTCGTCTCTACGGAGGCTAAAGTTAGCTGTCCTCTGTTTAGACGACGGTTTGACGGAAGGCTGACAGTCGGCAACTTTAGCTGCCATGTGTGTGAGCAGGTGGCGGTACGCGCTATTCCTCTCGTGACTGGGGTCCACCTCTCCAAGTGGTTTCCGTAGTGTAGTGGTTATCACGTTCGCCTCACACGCGAAAGGTCCCCGGTTCGAGACCGGGCGGAAACAATTGTTTGACGTTTCTTTCTTTGATTCTGGACGTAAAAATATTCAAACAGAGTTGTGAAAACGATCTGGCTACACGCTGGGTCGCCGGCATGCATCGTCACGTGTGGTTTCCGTAGTGTAGTGGTTATCACGTTCGCCTAACACGCGAAAGGTCCCCGGTTCGAGACCGGGCGGAAACAGGCAGTTTGCTTTTCGTTTCAAGCAACACACAGTCACATCAAATACCGGCCGCTCAATTGGATCATATCTCAGCAATATGTGCCATTACAGGCTTTGCTGCTTTGGTACTGAGCCAGGAAGATCATACTAATAATTGTATCCAATGTGATGTCTCTAAGACAGAGGGAGAAATGAACATGCTACCACAAGGCAGCCGTGCGTTAGCATTATGCTGATGTTCCTCGTTTTTTTCCCCCGTAAATAAATATTTGCTTTACAACGGAGTGTACACGTGAGCTGTTTTTGTATGACAAAAAATACGCCTTGTTAACGTTCGTCTTTACGGAGGCCAACAGCCGCGCGTTAGCATTACGCTGATAATTGGTCCCCTGCTGCACCAGGTTCCTCGTTAGTATAGTGGACAGTATCTCCGCCTGTCACGCGGAAGACCGGGGTTCGATTCCCCGACGGGGAGAAAACTTTTTTTTTTTTTTTGTAAATAAATATTTGCTTTACAACAGAGTGTACACGTGAGCTGTTTTTGCACTTTTTGTTTTTGTTTGACAAAAGGTACGCCTTGTTGGCATTCGTCTCTACGGAGGCTAAAGTTAGCTGTCCTCTGTTTAGACGACGGTTTGACGGAAGGCTGACAGTCGGCAACTTTAGCTGCCATGTGTGTGAGCAGGTGGCGGTACGCGCTATTCCTCTCGTGACTGGGGTCCACCTCTCCAAGTGGTTTCCGTAGTGTAGTGGTTATCACGTTCGCCTCACACGCGAAAGGTCCCCGGTTCGAGACCGGGCGGAAACAATTGTTTGACGTTTCTTTCTTTGATTCTGGACGTAAAAATATTCAAACAGAGTTGTGAAAACGATCTGGCTACACGCTGGGTCGCCGGCATGCATCGTCACGTGTGGTTTCCGTAGTGTAGTGGTTATCACGTTCGCCTAACACGCGAAAGGTCCCCGGTTCGAGACCGGGCGGAAACAGGCAGTTTGCTTTTCGTTTCAAGCAACACACAGTCACATCAAATACCGGCCGCTCAATTGGATCATATCTCAGCAATATGTGCCATTACAGGCTTTGCTGCTTTGGTACTGAGCCAGGAAGATCATACTAATAATTGTATCCAATGTGATGTCTCTAAGACAGAGGGAGAAATGAACATGCTACCACAAGGCAGCCGTGCGTTAGCATTATGCTGATGTTCCTCGTTTTTTTCCCCCGTAAATAAATATTTGCTTTACAACGGAGTGTACACGTGAGCTGTTTTTGTATGACAAAAAATACGCCTTGTTAACGTTCGTCTTTACGGAGGCCAACAGCCGCGCGTTAGCATTACGCTGATAATTGGTCCCCTGCTGCACCAGGTTCCTCGTTAGTATAGTGGACAGTATCTCCGCCTGTCACGCGGAAGACCGGGGTTCGATTCCCCGACGGGGAGAAAACTTTTTTTTTTTTTTTGTAAATAAATATTTGCTTTACAACAGAGTGTACACGTGAGCTGTTTTTGCACTTTTTGTTTTTGTTTGACAAAAGGTACGCCTTGTTGGCATTCGTCTCTACGGAGGCTAAAGTTAGCTGTCCTCTGTTTAGACGACGGTTTGACGGAAGGCTGACAGTCGGCAACTTTAGCTGCCATGTGTGTGAGCAGGTGGCGGTACGCGCTATTCCTCTCGTGACTGGGGTCCACCTCTCCAAGTGGTTTCCGTAGTGTAGTGGTTATCACGTTCGCCTCACACGCGAAAGGTCCCCGGTTCGAGACCGGGCGGAAACAATTGTTTGACGTTTCTTTCTTTGATTCTGGACGTAAAAATATTCAAACAGAGTTGTGAAAACGATCTGGCTACACGCTGGGTCGCCGGCATGCATCGTCACGTGTGGTTTCCGTAGTGTAGTGGTTATCACGTTCGCCTAACACGCGAAAGGTCCCCGGTTCGAGACCGGGCGGAAACAGGCAGTTTGCTTTTCGTTTCAAGCAACACACAGTCACATCAAATACCGGCCGCTCAATTGGATCATATCTCAGCAATATGTGCCATTACAGGCTTTGCTGCTTTGGTACTGAGCCAGGAAGATCATACTAATAATTGTATCCAATGTGATGTCTCTAAGACAGAGGGAGAAATGAACATGCTACCACAAGGCAGCCGTGCGTTAGCATTATGCTGATGTTCCTCGTCTTTTTCCCCCGTAAATAAATATTTGCTTTACAACGGAGTGTACACGTGAGCTGTTTTTGTACTTGTTGTTTTTGTATGACAAAAAATACGCCTTGTTAACGTTCGTCTTTACGGAGGCCAACAGCCGCGCGTTAGCATTACGCTGATAATTGGTCCCCTGCTGCACCAGGTTCCTCGTTAGTATAGTGGACAGTATCTCTGCCTGTCACGCGGAAGACCGGGGTTCGATTCCCCGACGGGGAGAAAACTTTTTTTTTTTTTTTGTAAATAAATATTTGCTTTACAACAGAGTGTACACGTGAGCTGTTTTTGCACTTTTTGTTTTTGTTTGACAAAAGGTACGCCTTGTTGGCATTCGTCTCTACGGAGGCTAAAGTTAGCTGTCCTCTGTTTAGACGACGGTTTGACGGAAGGCTGACAGTCGGCAACTTTAGCTGCCATGTGTGTGAGCAGGTGGCGGTACGCGCTATTCCTCTCGTGACTGGGGTCCACCTCTCCAAGTGGTTTCCGTAGTGTAGTGGTTATCACGTTCGCCTCACACGCGAAAGGTCCCCGGTTCGAGACCGGGCGGAAACAATTGTTTGACGTTTCTTTCTTTGATTCTGGACGTAAAAATATTCAAACAGAGTTGTGAAAACGATCTGGCTACACGCTGGGTCGCCGGCATGCATCGTCACGTGTGGTTTCCGTAGTGTAGTGGTTATCACGTTCGCCTAACACGCGAAAGGTCCCCGGTTCGAGACCGGGCGGAAACAGGCAGTTTGCTTTTCGTTTCAAGCAACACACAGTCACATCAAATACCGGCCGCTCAATTGGATCATATCTCAGCAATATGTGCCATTACAGGCTTTGCTGCTTTGGTACTGAGCCAGGAAGATCATACTAATAATTGTATCCAATGTGATGTCTCTAAGACAGAGGGAGAAATGAACATGCTACCACAAGGCAGCCGTGCGTTAGCATTATGCTGATGTTCCTCGTTTTTTTCCCCCGTAAATAAATATTTGCTTTACAACGGAGTGTACACGTGAGCTGTTTTTGTACTTGTTGTTTTTGTATGACAAAAAATACGCCTTGTTAACGTTCGTCTTTACGGAGGCCAACAGCCGCGCGTTAGCATTACGCTGATAATTGGTCCCCTGCTGCACCAGGTTCCTCGTTAGTATAGTGGACAGTATCTCTGCCTGTCACGCGGAAGACCGGGGTTCGATTCCCCGACGGGGAGAAAACTTTTTTTTTTTTTTTGTAAATAAATATTTGCTTTACAACAGAGTGTACACGTGAGCTGTTTTTGCACTTTTTGTTTTTGTTTGACAAAAGGTACGCCTTGTTGGCATTCGTCTCTACGGAGGCTAAAGTTAGCTGTCCTCTGTTTAGACGACGGTTTGACGGAAGGCTGACAGTCGGCAACTTTAGCTGCCATGTGTGTGAGCAGGTGGCGGTACGCGCTATTCCTCTCGTGACTGGGGTCCACCTCTCCAAGTGGTTTCCGTAGTGTAGTGGTTATCACGTTCGCCTCACACGCGAAAGGTCCCCGGTTCGAGACCGGGCGGAAACAATTGTTTGACGTTTCTTTCTTTGATTCTGGACGTAAAAATATTCAAACAGAGTTGTGAAAACGATCTGGCTACACGCTGGGTCGCCGGCATGCATCGTCACGTGTGGTTTCCGTAGTGTAGTGGTTATCACGTTCGCCTAACACGCGAAGGGTCCCCGGTTCGAGACCGGGCGGAAACAGGCAGTTTGCTTTTCGTTTCAAGCAACACACAGTCACATCAAATACCGGCCGCTCAATTGGATCATATCTCAGCAATATGTGCCATTACAGGCTTTGCTGCTTTGGTACTGAGCCAGGAAGATCATACTAATAATTGTATCCAATGTGATGTCTCTAAGACAGAGGGAGAAATGAACATGCTACCACAAGGCAGCCGTGCGTTAGCATTATGCTGATGTTCCTCGTTTTTTTCCCCCGTAAATAAATATTTGCTTTACAACGGAGTGTACACGTGAGCTGTTTTTGTACTTGTTGTTTTTGTATGACAAAAAATACGCCTTGTTAACGTTCGTCTTTACGGAGGCCAACAGCCGCGCGTTAGCATTACGCTGATAATTGGTCCCCTGCTGCACCAGGTTCCTCGTTAGTATAGTGGACAGTATCTCCGCCTGTCACGCGGAAGACCGGGGTTCGATTCCCCGACGGGGAGAAAACTTTTTTTTTTTTTTTGTAAATAAATATTTGCTTTACAACAGAGTGTACACGTGAGCTGTTTTTGCACTTTTTGTTTTTGTTTGACAAAAGGTACGCCTTGTTGGCATTCGTCTCTACGGAGGCTAAAGTTAGCTGTCCTCTGTTTAGACGACGGTTTGACGGAAGGCTGACAGTCGGCAACTTTAGCTGCCATGTGTGTGAGCAGGTGGCGGTACGCGCTATTCCTCTCGTGACTGGGGTCCACCTCTCCAAGTGGTTTCCGTAGTGTAGTGGTTATCACGTTCGCCTCACACGCGAAAGGTCCCCGGTTCGAGACCGGGCGGAAACAATTGTTTGACGTTTCTTTCTTTGATTCTGGACGTAAAAATATTCAAACAGAGTTGTGAAAACGATCTGGCTACACGCTGGGTCGCCGGCATGCATCGTCACGTGTGGTTTCCGTAGTGTAGTGGTTATCACGTTCGCCTAACACGCGAAAGGTCCCCGGTTCGAGACCGGGCGGAAACAGGCAGTTTGCTTTTCGTTTCAAGCAACACACAGTCACATCAAATACCGGCCGCTCAATTGGATCATATCTCAGCAATATGTGCCATTACAGGCTTTGCTGCTTTGGTACTGAGCCAGGAAGATCATACTAATAATTGTATCCAATGTGATGTCTCTAAGACAGAGGGAGAAATGAACATGCTACCACAAGGCAGCCGTGCGTTAGCATTATGCTGATGTTCCTCGTTTTTTTCCCCCGTAAATAAATATTTGCTTTACAACGGAGTGTACACGTGAGCTGTTTTTGTACTTGTTGTTTTTGTATGACAAAAAATACGCCTTGTTAACGTTCGTCTTTACGGAGGCCAACAGCCGCGCGTTAGCATTACGCTGATAATTGGTCCCCTGCTGCACCAGGTTCCTCGTTAGTATAGTGGACAGTATCTCTGCCTGTCACGCGGAAGACCGGGGTTCGATTCCCCGACGGGGAGAAAACTTTTTTTTTTTTTTTGTAAATAAATATTTGCTTTACAACAGAGTGTACACGTGAGCTGTTTTTGCACTTTTTGTTTTTGTTTGACAAAAGGTACGCCTTGTTGGCATTCGTCTCTACGGAGGCTAAAGTTAGCTGTCCTCTGTTTAGACGACGGTTTGACGGAAGGCTGACAGTCGGCAACTTTAGCTGCCATGTGTGTGAGCAGGTGGCGGTACGCGCTATTCCTCTCGTGACTGGGGTCCACCTCTCCAAGTGGTTTCCGTAGTGTAGTGGTTATCACGTTCGCCTCACACGCGAAAGGTCCCCGGTTCGAGACCGGGCGGAAACAATTGTTTGACGTTTCTTTCTTTGATTCTGGACGTAAAAATATTCAAACAGAGTTGTGAAAACGATCTGGCTACACGCTGGGTCGCCGGCATGCATCGTCACGTGTGGTTTCCGTAGTGTAGTGGTTATCACGTTCGCCTAACACGCGAAAGGTCCCCGGTTCGAGACCGGGCGGAAACAGGCAGTTTGCTTTTCGTTTCAAGCAACACACAGTCACATCAAATACCGGCCGCTCAATTGGATCATATCTCAGCAATATGTGCCATTACAGGCTTTGCTGCTTTGGTACTGAGCCAGGAAGATCATACTAATAATTGTATCCAATGTGATGTCTCTAAGACAGAGGGAGAAATGAACATGCTACCACAAGGCAGCCGTGCGTTAGCATTATGCTGATGTTCCTCGTTTTTTTCCCCCGTAAATAAATATTTGCTTTACAACGGAGTGTACACGTGAGCTGTTTTTGTACTTGTTGTTTTTGTATGACAAAAAATACGCCTTGTTAACGTTCGTCTTTACGGAGGCCAACAGCCGCGCGTTAGCATTACGCTGATAATTGGTCCCCTGCTGCACCAGGTTCCTCGTTAGTATAGTGGACAGTATCTCTGCCTGTCACGCGGAAGACCGGGGTTCGATTCCCCGACGGGGAGAAAACTTTTTTTTTTTTTTTGTAAATAAATATTTGCTTTACAACAGAGTGTACACGTGAGCTGTTTTTGCACTTTTTGTTTTTGTTTGACAAAAGGTACGCCTTGTTGGCATTCGTCTCTACGGAGGCTAAAGTTAGCTGTCCTCTGTTTAGACGACGGTTTGACGGAAGGCTGACAGTCGGCAACTTTAGCTGCCATGTGTGTGAGCAGGTGGCGGTACGCGCTATTCCTCTCGTGACTGGGGTCCACCTCTCCAAGTGGTTTCCGTAGTGTAGTGGTTATCACGTTCGCCTCACACGCGAAAGGTCCCCGGTTCGAGACCGGGCGGAAACAATTGTTTGACGTTTCTTTCTTTGATTCTGGACGTAAAAATATTCAAACAGAGTTGTGAAAACGATCTGGCTACACGCTGGGTCGCCGGCATGCATCGTCACGTGTGGTTTCCGTAGTGTAGTGGTTATCACGTTCGCCTAACACGCGAAGGGTCCCCGGTTCGAGACCGGGCGGAAACAGGCAGTTTGCTTTTCGTTTCAAGCAACACACAGTCACATCAAATACCGGCCGCTCAATTGGATCATATCTCAGCAATATGTGCCATTACAGGCTTTGCTGCTTTGGTACTGAGCCAGGAAGATCATACTAATAATTGTATCCAATGTGATGTCTCTAAGACAGAGGGAGAAATGAACATGCTACCACAAGGCAGCCGTGCGTTAGCATTATGCTGATGTTCCTCGTTTTTTTCCCCCGTAAATAAATATTTGCTTTACAACGGAGTGTACACGTGAGCTGTTTTTGTATGACAAAAAATACGCCTTGTTAACGTTCGTCTTTACGGAGGCCAACAGCCGCGCGTTAGCATTACGCTGATAATTGGTCCCCTGCTGCACCAGGTTCCTCGTTAGTATAGTGGACAGTATCTCCGCCTGTCACGCGGAAGACCGGGGTTCGATTCCCCGACGGGGAGAAAACTTTTTTTTTTTTTTGTAAATAAATATTTGCTTTACAACAGAGTGTACACGTGAGCTGTTTTTGCACTTTTTGTTTTTGTTTGACAAAAGGTACGCCTTGTTGGCATTCGTCTCTACGGAGGCTAAAGTTAGCTGTCCTCTGTTTAGACGACGGTTTGACGGAAGGCTGACAGTCGGCAACTTTAGCTGCCATGTGTGTGAGCAGGTGGCGGTACGCGCTATTCCTCTCGTGACTGGGGTCCACCTCTCCAAGTGGTTTCCGTAGTGTAGTGGTTATCACGTTCGCCTCACACGCGAAAGGTCCCCGGTTCGAGACCGGGCGGAAACAATTGTTTGACGTTTCTTTCTTTGATTCTGGACGTAAAAATATTCAAACAGAGTTGTGAAAACGATCTGGCTACACGCTGGGTCGCCGGCATGCATCGTCACGTGTGGTTTCCGTAGTGTAGTGGTTATCACGTTCGCCTAACACGCGAAAGGTCCCCGGTTCGAGACCGGGCGGAAACAGGCAGTTTGCTTTTCGTTTCAAGCAACACACAGTCACATCAAATACCGGCCGCTCAATTGGATCATATCTCAGCAATATGTGCCATTACAGGCTTTGCTGCTTTGGTACTGAGCCAGGAAGATCATACTAATAATTGTATCCTATGTGATGTCTCTAAGACAGAGGGAGAAATGAACATGCTACCACAAGGCAGCCGTGCGTTAGCATTATGCTGATGTTCCTCGTTTTTTTCCCCCGTAAATAAATATTTGCTTTACAACGGAGTGTACACGTGAGCTGTTTTTGTATGACAAAAAATACGCCTTGTTAACGTTCGTCTTTACGGAGGCCAACAGCCGCGCGTTAGCATTACGCTGATAATTGGTCCCCTGCTGCACCAGGTTCCTCGTTAGTATAGTGGACAGTATCTCCGCCTGTCACGCGGAAGACCGGGGTTCGATTCCCCGACGGGGAGAAAACTTTTTTTTTTTTTTTGTAAATAAATATTTGCTTTACAACAGAGTGTACACGTGAGCTGTTTTTGCACTTTTTGTTTTTGTTTGACAAAAGGTACGCCTTGTTGGCATTCGTCTCTACGGAGGCTAAAGTTAGCTGTCCTCTGTTTAGACGACGGTTTGACGGAAGGCTGACAGTCGGCAACTTTAGCTGCCATGTGTGTGAGCAGGTGGCGGTACGCGCTATTCCTCTCGTGACTGGGGTCCACCTCTCCAAGTGGTTTCCGTAGTGTAGTGGTTATCACGTTCGCCTCACACGCGAAAGGTCCCCGGTTCGAGACCGGGCGGAAACAATTGTTTGACGTTTCTTTCTTTGATTCTGGACGTAAAAATATTCAAACAGAGTTGTGAAAACGATCTGGCTACACGCTGGGTCGCCGGCATGCATCGTCACGTGTGGTTTCCGTAGTGTAGTGGTTATCACGTTCGCCTAACACGCGAAAGGTCCCCGGTTCGAGACCGGGCGGAAACAGGCAGTTTGCTTTTCGTTTCAAGCAACACACAGTCACATCAAATACCGGCTGCTCAATTGGATCATATCTCAGCAATATGTGCCATTACAGGCTTTGCTGCTTTGGTACTGAGCCAGGAAGATCATACTAATAATTGTATCCAATGTGATGTCTCTAAGACAGAGGGAGAAATGAACATGCTACCACAAGGCAGCCGTGCGTTAGCATTATGCTGATGTTCCTCGTTTTTTTCCCCCGTAAATAAATATTTGCTTTACAACGGAGTGTACACGTGAGCTGTTTTTGCACTTTTTGTTTTTGTTTGACAAAAGGTACGCCTTGTTGGCATTCGTCTCTACGGAGGCTAAAGTTAGCTGTCCTCTGTTTAGACGACGGTTTGACGGAAGGCTGACAGTCGGCAACTTTAGCTGCCATGTGTGTGAGCAGGTGGCGGTACGCGCTATTCCTCTCGTGACTGGGGTCCACCTCTCCAAGTGGTTTCCGTAGTGTAGTGGTTATCACGTTCGCCTCACACGCGAAAGGTCCCCGGTTCGAGACCGGGCGGAAACAATTGTTTGACGTTTCTTTCTTTGATTCTGGACGTAAAAATATTCAAACAGAGTTGTGAAAACGATCTGGCTACACGCTGGGTCGCCGGCATGCATCGTCACGTGTGGTTTCCGTAGTGTAGTGGTTATCACGTTCGCCTAACACGCGAAAGGTCCCCGGTTCGAGACCGGGCGGAAACAGGCAGTTTGCTTTTCGTTTCAAGCAACACACAGTCACATCAAATACCGGCTGCTCAATTGGATCATATCTCAGCAATATGTGCCATTACAGGCTTTGCTGCTTTGGTACTGAGCCAGGAAGATCATACTAATAATTGTATCCAATGTGATGTCTCTAAGACAGAGGGAGAAATGAACATGCTACCACAAGGCAGCCGTGCGTTAGCATTATGCTGATGTTCCTCGTTTTTTTCCCCCGTAAATAAATATTTGCTTTACAACGGAGTGTACACGTGAGCTGTTTTTGTATGACAAAAAATACGCCTTGTTAACGTTCGTCTTTACGGAGGCCAACAGCCGCGCGTTAGCATTACGCTGATAATTGGTCCCCTGCTGCACCAGGTTCCTCGTTAGTATAGTGGACAGTATCTCCGCCTGTCACGCGGAAGACCGGGGTTCGATTCCCCGACGGGGAGAAAACTTTTTTTTTTTTTTTGTAAATAAATATTTGCTTTACAACAGAGTGTACACGTGAGCTGTTTTTGCACTTTTTGTTTTTGTTTGACAAAAGGTACGCCTTGTTGGCATTCGTCTCTACGGAGGCTAAAGTTAGCTGTCCTCTGTTTAGACGACGGTTTGACGGAAGGCTGACAGTCGGCAACTTTAGCTGCCATGTGTGTGAGCAGGTGGCGGTACGCGCTATTCCTCTCGTGACTGGGGTCCACCTCTCCAAGTGGTTTCCGTAGTGTAGTGGTTATCACGTTCGCCTCACACGCGAAAGGTCCCCGGTTCGAGACCGGGCGGAAACAATTGTTTGACGTTTCTTTCTTTGATTCTGGACGTAAAAATATTCAAACAGAGTTGTGAAAACGATCTGGCTACACGCTGGGTCGCCGGCATGCATCGTCACGTGTGGTTTCCGTAGTGTAGTGGTTATCACGTTCGCCTAACACGCGAAAGGTCCCCGGTTCGAGACCGGGCGGAAACAGGCAGTTTGCTTTTCGTTTCAAGCAACACACAGTCACATCAAATACCGGCCGCTCAATTGGATCATATCTCAGCAATATGTGCCATTACAGGCTTTGCTGCTTTGGTACTGAGCCAGGAAGATCATACTAATAATTGTATCCAATGTGATGTCTCTAAGACAGAGGGAGAAATGAACATGCTACCACAAGGCAGCCGTGCGTTAGCATTATGCTGATGTTCCTCGTTTTTTTCCCCCGTAAATAAATATTTGCTTTACAACGGAGTGTACACGTGAGCTGTTTTTGTACTTGTTGTTTTTGTATGACAAAAAATACGCCTTGTTAACGTTCGTCTTTACGGAGGCCAACAGCCGCGCGTTAGCATTACGCTGATAATTGGTCCCCTGCTGCACCAGGTTCCTCGTTAGTATAGTGGACAGTATCTCCGCCTGTCACGCGGAAGACCGGGGTTCGATTCCCCGACGGGGAGAAAACTTTTTTTTTTTTTTTGTAAATAAATATTTGCTTTACAACAGAGTGTACACGTGAGCTGTTTTTGCACTTTTTGTTTTTGTTTGACAAAAGGTACGCCTTGTTGGCATTCGTCTCTACGGAGGCTAAAGTTAGCTGTCCTCTGTTTAGACGACGGTTTGACGGAAGGCTGACAGTCGGCAACTTTAGCTGCCATGTGTGTGAGCAGGTGGCGGTACGCGCTATTCCTCTCGTGACTGGGGTCCACCTCTCCAAGTGGTTTCCGTAGTGTAGTGGTTATCACGTTCGCCTCACACGCGAAAGGTCCCCGGTTCGAGACCGGGCGGAAACAATTGTTTGACGTTTCTTTCTTTGATTCTGGACGTAAAAATATTCAAACAGAGTTGTGAAAACGATCTGGCTACACGCTGGGTCGCCGGCATGCATCGTCACGTGTGGTTTCCGTAGTGTAGTGGTTATCACGTTCGCCTAACACGCGAAAGGTCCCCGGTTCGAGACCGGGCGGAAACAGGCAGTTTGCTTTTCGTTTCAAGCAACACACAGTCACATCAAATACCGGCCGCTCAATTGGATCATATCTCAGCAATATGTGCCATTACAGGCTTTGCTGCTTTGGTACTGAGCCAGGAAGATCATACTAATAATTGTATCCAATGTGATGTCTCTAAGACAGAGGGAGAAATGAACATGCTACCACAAGGCAGCCGTGCGTTAGCATTATGCTGATGTTCCTCGTTTTTTTCCCCCGTAAATAAATATTTGCTTTACAACGGAGTGTACACGTGAGCTGTTTTTGTATGACAAAAAATACGCCTTGTTAACGTTCGTCTTTACGGAGGCCAACAGCCGCGCGTTAGCATTACGCTGATAATTGGTCCCCTGCTGCACCAGGTTCCTCGTTAGTATAGTGGACAGTATCTCCGCCTGTCACGCGGAAGACCGGGGTTCGATTCCCCGACGGGGAGAAAACTTTTTTTTTTTTTTGTAAATAAATATTTGCTTTACAACAGAGTGTACACGTGAGCTGTTTTTGCACTTTTTGTTTTTGTTTGACAAAAGGTACGCCTTGTTGGCATTCGTCTCTACGGAGGCTAAAGTTAGCTGTCCTCTGTTTAGACGACGGTTTGACGGAAGGCTGACAGTCGGCAACTTTAGCTGCCATGTGTGTGAGCAGGTGGCGGTACGCGCTATTCCTCTCGTGACTGGGGTCCACCTCTCCAAGTGGTTTCCGTAGTGTAGTGGTTATCACGTTCGCCTCACACGCGAAAGGTCCCCGGTTCGAGACCGGGCGGAAACAATTGTTTGACGTTTCTTTCTTTGATTCTGGACGTAAAAATATTCAAACAGAGTTGTGAAAACGATCTGGCTACACGCTGGGTCGCCGGCATGCATCGTCACGTGTGGTTTCCGTAGTGTAGTGGTTATCACGTTCGCCTAACACGCGAAAGGTCCCCGGTTCGAGACCGGGCGGAAACAGGCAGTTTGCTTTTCGTTTCAAGCAACACACAGTCACATCAAATACCGGCCGCTCAATTGGATCATATCTCAGCAATATGTGCCATTACAGGCTTTGCTGCTTTGGTACTGAGCCAGGAAGATCATACTAATAATTGTATCCAATGTGATGTCTCTAAGACAGAGGGAGAAATGAACATGCTACCACAAGGCAGCCGTGCGTTAGCATTATGCTGATGTTCCTCGT
The DNA here is from genome assembly GCF_949316345.1 of Pungitius pungitius. Taxonomy (NCBI): domain Eukaryota; kingdom Metazoa; phylum Chordata; class Actinopteri; order Perciformes; family Gasterosteidae; genus Pungitius; species Pungitius pungitius. The sequence continues at coordinate 18,173,776 of NC_084915.1, forward strand.
TTTTTTCCCCCGTAAATAAATATTTGCTTTACAACGGAGTGTACACGTGAGCTGTTTTTGTATGACAAAAAATACGCCTTGTTAACGTTCGTCTTTACGGAGGCCAACAGCCGCGCGTTAGCATTACGCTGATAATTGGTCCCCTGCTGCACCAGGTTCCTCGTTAGTATAGTGGACAGTATCTCCGCCTGTCACGCGGAAGACCGGGGTTCGATTCCCCGACGGGGAGAAAACTTTTTTTTTTTTTTTGTAAATAAATATTTGCTTTACAACAGAGTGTACACGTGAGCTGTTTTTGCACTTTTTGTTTTTGTTTGACAAAAGGTACGCCTTGTTGGCATTCGTCTCTACGGAGGCTAAAGTTAGCTGTCCTCTGTTTAGACGACGGTTTGACGGAAGGCTGACAGTCGGCAACTTTAGCTGCCATGTGTGTGAGCAGGTGGCGGTACGCGCTATTCCTCTCGTGACTGGGGTCCACCTCTCCAAGTGGTTTCCGTAGTGTAGTGGTTATCACGTTCGCCTCACACGCGAAAGGTCCCCGGTTCGAGACCGGGCGGAAACAATTGTTTGACGTTTCTTTCTTTGATTCTGGACGTAAAAATATTCAAACAGAGTTGTGAAAACGATCTGGCTACACGCTGGGTCGCCGGCATGCATCGTCACGTGTGGTTTCCGTAGTGTAGTGGTTATCACGTTCGCCTAACACGCGAAAGGTCCCCGGTTCGAGACCGGGCGGAAACAGGCAGTTTGCTTTTCGTTTCAAGCAACACACAGTCACATCAAATACCGGCTGCTCAATTGGATCATATCTCAGCAATATGTGCCATTACAGGCTTTGCTGCTTTGGTACTGAGCCAGGAAGATCATACTAATAATTGTATCCAATGTGATGTCTCTAAGACAGAGGGAGAAATGAACATGCTACCACAAGGCAGCCGTGCGTTAGCATTATGCTGATGTTCCTCGTTTTTTTCCCCCGTAAATAAATATTTGCTTTACAACGGAGTGTACACGTGAGCTGTTTTTGCACTTTTTGTTTTTGTTTGACAAAAGGTACGCCTTGTTGGCATTCGTCTCTACGGAGGCTAAAGTTAGCTGTCCTCTGTTTAGACGACGGTTTGACGGAAGGCTGACAGTCGGCAACTTTAGCTGCCATGTGTGTGAGCAGGTGGCGGTACGCGCTATTCCTCTCGTGACTGGGGTCCACCTCTCCAAGTGGTTTCCGTAGTGTAGTGGTTATCACGTTCGCCTCACACGCGAAAGGTCCCCGGTTCGAGACCGGGCGGAAACAATTGTTTGACGTTTCTTTCTTTGATTCTGGACGTAAAAATATTCAAACAGAGTTGTGAAAACGATCTGGCTACACGCTGGGTCGCCGGCATGCATCGTCACGTGTGGTTTCCGTAGTGTAGTGGTTATCACGTTCGCCTAACACGCGAAAGGTCCCCGGTTCGAGACCGGGCGGAAACAGGCAGTTTGCTTTTCGTTTCAAGCAACACACAGTCACATCAAATACCGGCTGCTCAATTGGATCATATCTCAGCAATATGTGCCATTACAGGCTTTGCTGCTTTGGTACTGAGCCAGGAAGATCATACTAATAATTGTATCCAATGTGATGTCTCTAAGACAGAGGGAGAAATGAACATGCTACCACAAGGCAGCCGTGCGTTAGCATTATGCTGATGTTCCTCGTTTTTTTCCCCCGTAAATAAATATTTGCTTTACAACGGAGTGTACACGTGAGCTGTTTTTGTATGACAAAAAATACGCCTTGTTAACGTTCGTCTTTACGGAGGCCAACAGCCGCGCGTTAGCATTACGCTGATAATTGGTCCCCTGCTGCACCAGGTTCCTCGTTAGTATAGTGGACAGTATCTCCGCCTGTCACGCGGAAGACCGGGGTTCGATTCCCCGACGGGGAGAAAACTTTTTTTTTTTTTTTGTAAATAAATATTTGCTTTACAACAGAGTGTACACGTGAGCTGTTTTTGCACTTTTTGTTTTTGTTTGACAAAAGGTACGCCTTGTTGGCATTCGTCTCTACGGAGGCTAAAGTTAGCTGTCCTCTGTTTAGACGACGGTTTGACGGAAGGCTGACAGTCGGCAACTTTAGCTGCCATGTGTGTGAGCAGGTGGCGGTACGCGCTATTCCTCTCGTGACTGGGGTCCACCTCTCCAAGTGGTTTCCGTAGTGTAGTGGTTATCACGTTCGCCTCACACGCGAAAGGTCCCCGGTTCGAGACCGGGCGGAAACAATTGTTTGACGTTTCTTTCTTTGATTCTGGACGTAAAAATATTCAAACAGAGTTGTGAAAACGATCTGGCTACACGCTGGGTCGCCGGCATGCATCGTCACGTGTGGTTTCCGTAGTGTAGTGGTTATCACGTTCGCCTAACACGCGAAAGGTCCCCGGTTCGAGACCGGGCGGAAACAGGCAGTTTGCTTTTCGTTTCAAGCAACACACAGTCACATCAAATACCGGCCGCTCAATTGGATCATATCTCAGCAATATGTGCCATTACAGGCTTTGCTGCTTTGGTACTGAGCCAGGAAGATCATACTAATAATTGTATCCAATGTGATGTCTCTAAGACAGAGGGAGAAATGAACATGCTACCACAAGGCAGCCGTGCGTTAGCATTATGCTGATGTTCCTCGTTTTTTTCCCCCGTAAATAAATATTTGCTTTACAACGGAGTGTACACGTGAGCTGTTTTTGTATGACAAAAAATACGCCTTGTTAACGTTCGTCTTTACGGAGGCCAACAGCCGCGCGTTAGCATTACGCTGATAATTGGTCCCCTGCTGCACCAGGTTCCTCGTTAGTATAGTGGACAGTATCTCCGCCTGTCACGCGGAAGACCGGGGTTCGATTCCCCGACGGGGAGAAAACTTTTTTTTTTTTTTTGTAAATAAATATTTGCTTTACAACAGAGTGTACACGTGAGCTGTTTTTGCACTTTTTGTTTTTGTTTGACAAAAGGTACGCCTTGTTGGCATTCGTCTCTACGGAGGCTAAAGTTAGCTGTCCTCTGTTTAGACGACGGTTTGACGGAAGGCTGACAGTCGGCAACTTTAGCTGCCATGTGTGTGAGCAGGTGGCGGTACGCGCTATTCCTCTCGTGACTGGGGTCCACCTCTCCAAGTGGTTTCCGTAGTGTAGTGGTTATCACGTTCGCCTCACACGCGAAAGGTCCCCGGTTCGAGACCGGGCGGAAACAATTGTTTGACGTTTCTTTCTTTGATTCTGGACGTAAAAATACTCAAACAGAGTTGTGAAAACGATCTGGCTACACGCTGGGTCGCCGGCATGCATCGTCACGTGTGGTTTCCGTAGTGTAGTGGTTATCACGTTCGCCTAACACGCGAAAGGTCCCCGGTTCGAGACCGGGCGGAAACAGGCAGTTTGCTTTTCGTTTCAAGCAACACACAGTCACATCAAATACCGGCCGCTCAATTGGATCATATCTCAGCAATATGTGCCATTACAGGCTTTGCTGCTTTGGTACTGAGCCAGGAAGATCATACTAATAATTGTATCCAATGTGATGTCTCTAAGACAGAGGGAGAAATGAACATGCTACCACAAGGCAGCCGTGCGTTAGCATTATGCTGATGTTCCTCGTTTTTTTCCCCCGTAAATAAATATTTGCTTTACAACGGAGTGTACACGTGAGCTGTTTTTGTATGACAAAAAATACGCCTTGTTAACGTTCGTCTTTACGGAGGCCAACAGCCGCGCGTTAGCATTACGCTGATAATTGGTCCCCTGCTGCACCAGGTTCCTCGTTAGTATAGTGGACAGTATCTCCGCCTGTCACGCGGAAGACCGGGGTTCGATTCCCCGACGGGGAGAAAACTTTTTTTTTTTTTTTGTAAATAAATATTTGCTTTACAACAGAGTGTACACGTGAGCTGTTTTTGCACTTTTTGTTTTTGTTTGACAAAAGGTACGCCTTGTTGGCATTCGTCTCTACGGAGGCTAAAGTTAGCTGTCCTCTGTTTAGACGACGGTTTGACGGAAGGCTGACAGTCGGCAACTTTAGCTGCCATGTGTGTGAGCAGGTGGCGGTACGCGCTATTCCTCTCGTGACTGGGGTCCACCTCTCCAAGTGGTTTCCGTAGTGTAGTGGTTATCACGTTCGCCTCACACGCGAAAGGTCCCCGGTTCGAGACCGGGCGGAAACAATTGTTTGACGTTTCTTTCTTTGATTCTGGACGTAAAAATACTCAAACAGAGTTGTGAAAACGATCTGGCTACACGCTGGGTCGCCGGCATGCATCGTCACGTGTGGTTTCCGTAGTGTAGTGGTTATCACGTTCGCCTAACACGCGAAAGGTCCCCGGTTCGAGACCGGGCGGAAACAGGCAGTTTGCTTTTCGTTTCAAGCAACACACAGTCACATCAAATACCGGCCGCTCAATTGGATCATATCTCAGCAATATGTGCCATTACAGGCTTTGCTGCTTTGGTACTGAGCCAGGAAGATCATACTAATAATTGTATCCAATGTGATGTCTCTAAGACAGAGGGAGAAATGAACATGCTACCACAAGGCAGCCGTGCGTTAGCATTATGCTGATGTTCCTCGTTTTTTTCCCCCGTAAATAAATATTTGCTTTACAACGGAGTGTACACGTGAGCTGTTTTTGTATGACAAAAAATACGCCTTGTTAACGTTCGTCTTTACGGAGGCCAACAGCCGCGCGTTAGCATTACGCTGATAATTGGTCCCCTGCTGCACCAGGTTCCTCGTTAGTATAGTGGACAGTATCTCCGCCTGTCACGCGGAAGACCGGGGTTCGATTCCCCGACGGGGAGAAAACTTTTTTTTTTTTTTTGTAAATAAATATTTGCTTTACAACAGAGTGTACACGTGAGCTGTTTTTGCACTTTTTGTTTTTGTTTGACAAAAGGTACGCCTTGTTGGCATTCGTCTCTACGGAGGCTAAAGTTAGCTGTCCTCTGTTTAGACGACGGTTTGACGGAAGGCTGACAGTCGGCAACTTTAGCTGCCATGTGTGTGAGCAGGTGGCGGTACGCGCTATTCCTCTCGTGACTGGGGTCCACCTCTCCAAGTGGTTTCCGTAGTGTAGTGGTTATCACGTTCGCCTCACACGCGAAAGGTCCCCGGTTCGAGACCGGGCGGAAACAATTGTTTGACGTTTCTTTCTTTGATTCTGGACGTAAAAATATTCAAACAGAGTTGTGAAAACGATCTGGCTACACGCTGGGTCGCCGGCATGCATCGTCACGTGTGGTTTCCGTAGTGTAGTGGTTATCACGTTCGCCTAACACGCGAAAGGTCCCCGGTTCGAGACCGGGCGGAAACAGGCAGTTTGCTTTTCGTTTCAAGCAACACACAGTCACATCAAATACCGGCCGCTCAATTGGATCATATCTCAGCAATATGTGCCATTACAGGCTTTGCTGCTTTGGTACTGAGCCAGGAAGATCATACTAATAATTGTATCCAATGTGATGTCTCTAAGACAGAGGGAGAAATTAACGTTCCTTTCTTTGATTCTGGACGTAAAACATTCAAACAGAGTTGTGAAAATGATCTCTGACCCACTCAGAGTCGATTTTCCATATGATCTCCGCCTGGCGACGATTGATGCAAGCGCACGTCACATGCCCATTAACGTCCCTGAACGCACCATCTCATGTGAGCTTTCCGAATGAGTCCATTTTCAGGAAGATCATACTGAGGTTGTGGCCTCGGTACGCACAGCACAACAACAAAATGTTAGCTTATCTCTCAGGTACAAACAGCACACAAACTAATGCTAAACTTAGCTTAATCTCAGCTGTAAACAGCACACTGACTAATGCTAACGTTAGCTTCCCATCGTGGGACAGCTACCTTTAGGTTTTAGTCCCAGAGGCTCAATATGAGCACAAACACCGGAGACAAACAGTAAAGATTGTTCTCATCTTTAACAGTGTCCCACGCGTACCACACTCCAATTATCGTGTACAGATGCAGAAGCTGCGTTTTAAAATGCTGAGGTATTTAAGTCGTTCAAGAACCATTAAAAGGGGGAGGGGGGGAATAAGAAAGGTAACACAGGCTTCAGGTAGAAAACGTTGTAATGTTCTCCCTACTACTTTGCGGTAAAATGTCTAACATTTATTTTTTTAAAGCAGTGAATTACCATTTGACAATTTAGTTTTGTGTTCCTCACAGACATTCTAGTATAATAGAACATATTTAGAACTTTTTTCGACCTAATATTTTTTAGATTTTTTTGTCTATGACAATGTTCAACACAACATATTTTCTTGTTCAAATAATGTTTTGACCTGATGTTCACTGTACTTTTTTGTCCAGGACATGTTTTGAACTATTGCATTTTCACATTTTTATTTCCATTTTATTATTCTACTTTTTTCTCATGACATTTTCTGACTTTATATGTTATTCTTTCAACCTCATAATCCTTGTGACCCAAAAATTGTGACCCAATGGAACACTGGACGTCCTCAAATGAAAAAGGTTAGTCAAACTTTAGCAGCCTTTCAAAAACTGTACCAAAAAAATATCCATATAACCGTCAGCATTGATCTATATTGTGTATATAGCTCTATCACACACCTGCTGTATTCATCAAACATTGTTGTGTTCTTAATACAGCGCCTGAGACTCAAACGCGATTAAGTAAGGCTGGGGGGGGGGGGGGCAAAAACAGCAACACGTGACTGCAGCGATCCAATCAACGGGCTGCGTATGGGAGGAATGACTTTCATCGGCAGACCTTTTAAAGGCGATCACAACCCGCCCCCCTCCACACGCACATCCACCTCTTCCTCCACATGGCGCTGCAGAACCGGGTGGCGGTGGTGACCGGAGCGGCGCAGGGGGTCGGCCGGGCCATGGCAGAGATACTGCTGCAGAACGGCGCCAAGGTAAGGGGAGCACACCTGTGCGTGCAAGGACACCCGGTTAGTTCCAGTAGAGTCCTGATTTAAAGGGCACTTAATGTCGAATCCCCCCCTGGAAGCCATCGGGAGTTCATGTCGAGGGGATATTTGATTCTTTTTAATGTAAATATGGTGGTCGCGTGCACCTGGGCAGGTAGCCCTCCTGGATGTGAATGAGGCGGCAGGGAAGAGTTTGAAGGAAGTCCTCGACAAGCAGTACGGAACGGAGAGAAGTCTGTTCCTCAGCTGCGATGTTGAATCAGAGGAGCAGATAAAAGGTGACGCGACGCACGCGCGCGCACGCACACACACTTTGAAGAAGAAGAAGCTCGTGACTCACTTAACGACCATGTTAACCATGTTAACGTCTGAGTCTAAGATGTGTCTCTGCTCTCAAGCTGCCTTTCAGAGAACTGCTGAAGCTTTGGGGGGGGTCGACATCGTGTGCAACAACGCTGGCATCCTGAACGAGGCCGAGTGGAAGAAGACCATCTCCATAAACCTGGTAAGAACCTGATCTGACCGCCCCAGACATCCGACTTATTAACCCACGTCCAGGGTTCGTTAACCTTTGCTGACCTGGCGGAGCTCCCTGTGCTCTCATGAACCCTCTGTGCACCTGTGCAGGTGGCGGTTGTCCAGGTAACCTACACAGCTCTGGAGCACATGAACAAGCTGACCGGAGGTCGGGGAGGGGTCATCATCAACACCGCATCCATGGCGGGTACGACCCACAATGCACCCAGCGGGTTGAAAAAAAAAGCAAAAACCTTCGTATGCATTGCTGTGCAATGTTGTTACTCACTGAAGATCTTCATTAACGTTCCATGTGCACAGGTGTAGGATATTTTTTTTCCATCCCATCTTTTGCTGTTGGGAATGATTTAGTGTCTCAAATGGAACATTGAAGTGAAGTTTAAACCGACATGTTTACTGATTTAACCCTAATCTTCCCCCCCCCGCCCCTCGCAGGTCTCTTCCCTTTTCTGAGCTGCCCGGTCTACACGGCCACTAAGTACGGGGTGGTCGGCTTCACGCGCGCCATGGCGGTGAGGATGGCTTTCCTTTTCATCTTATCGCTCGCTTTATACGTCATCTGAAAGAATTCAGCCGAACAGCAAAACTAGATTCATTCACATACAATGTGTGGTCTGCTGACATGAAGGAGAGAATGAGCTCCTCATCATGTCTGCATGGTTGGGACTTTCTGCTTGGCCTTGTGACCTTTCAGTCCTCAACCGGGAGAAGACTCTGTCTCTGTCTCTGTGTGTGTGTGTCTCTGTCTCTGTCTCTCTGTGTGTGTGTGTGTGTGTGTGTGTGTGTGTGTGTGTCTCTGTCTCTGTCTCTGTGTGTGTCTCTGTGTGTGTCTCAGGCTAACTCCACCGCGTAGGGCTTCGGTGTACGCTTCAATGCCCTTTGTCCGGGCTTCGTGCAAACGGACCTCTTGGAGAACCTTTTCGACCGATTGGGGCGTTTCTCCCGGCTTTCTGCTGAGACCAAAGCGTACGTGGATCAAGGCGTGATGAAGTGAGTTGTGGATTTTGTTCCCTATTAATGTTTAGCCCTGCATTGCTCTCTGCCCCCTCCCCTCCCGCCTGCCCTAGCGAACGGCTCGTGTTGTTTGTGTTTCAGGCCGTCCGACGTGGCCGAGGCCCTCCTGGAGCTGGTGACCAACGACACCAAGAACGGGGAGGCCTTACAGGTGACCTGCAGGTCCAAGAAATACATGACGTTTCCTGTGCCCAGCTAGACTCTGCCATAGCCGCCCCCCCATCTGAATATTTGGAAAAATGTATGTATTTATGTAAACTGCATTAAATAAATGAAACTCTTCATAACTTGATGTCATCACAATATTCAAATGTAATGTATATTTAAGTGTGAGGCATTTTATTCCACTTTAAGGTACCGCTTCTTTACTAATGCAGCAAATGGTCCAAAGGTCAAACACTGCACAATGAGTAGTGCTATGTGTATATTTAATTCAGAATGAAGGACCTTTAGTTGTAACTAAGTCTCCTTCGGCTACCTGAGTAACAGACTGTAGACGTCTAGTTCGTACTGAACAAACTAGGACTCTTAAAATAGTAAAACACCGACTACGTTCAAACCACAACGTTATAAAGCTGAAGGGCTTTATTAAAACATACAAAAGCGGGACATTAAAGGGCAGAATGTTGAGTCGTCGCTGCTCTGCTCACTGGGCGAAGGAGGGGAAGTCCACGTATCTTCGTCCTTTAGGGGAGACGCAGCAGGCCCGTCCACTCAGCGTCTCGTCCGTCACCATCTCCAGGACGGACTGCGCCACCTCGGACACGCTGGGACGGAGGAGGCACAGCGAAGAGTGAACCCAAACACAACAGGAGGGATTCTGGGAAATGCGCTTGTCTCACAAGAGGAGGACGTCCGTCTCCATAAGACGACGCCGCCACACGGTCACGCCAAATGTTTGGGGAAGACGACATCAAATATGAAGCTGAATAAGACGCTTTTAATGTGAAAAGATTCATTTGGTACCTAAATGGTACAGTAGATGTGAACTCTGCTTCCAGCTTCTTAAATGTGAATATTCTTTGGTTTCTGTGCTCTTATGTGACACCAGGCTGGATATATTCTATCCTCTTTTAACCGTTAACTGAGAGCCAATCCACACAATGAGAGCCAGCTTTAGCGCTGCGCTAACACGTGCTCATGCTAACTCCAAATTCTCAGAAAATCCGATTTCTTCTCTTCTATTGAAATAGTTGTGGTCGAACACAAGAGAGGGCCTCACAGACTGACCTTATGACCCCCAGATGCTGCATGAGTTGCTCGGTGGCGTCGCCCATGTTGGAGAAGCGGCCCAGGTTGGTCTTCAACGCGGAGAAGAGGTCCGTTTGGACGAACCCGGGGCAGACGACGTTGAAGCGGACACCGTAGCCCGACGCTGTGGAAGCAACCTGCGTGAAGAATGACGCACACAGACACACACGCACGCACACACACACACACACACAATTATGCTTCCCGTTCGGAGGCGGAATGAAATCAAACGCACCCCGGTCATGTGATTACACGATTGTGTAATTGTGGTGGAAATGAGTGGATAATGAATCAAAAGTATCTTAAGCTTGTTTGTGATTAAGAATGAATTAAAACCATAGACAAATCATAAAGAATACACAAACCATCCAACACGTAGTAGCACACGTTAGCACGAGGAGCTAACGGCGTATTGAAGGAGTAACTGGGTCCTTACCGCCATGGCCCGCGTAAAGCCCACCACCCCGTGCTTAGTGGCCGTGTAGACCGGGCAGCCTGGTAGAGGGCCGAGACCTGGGGGGCATTGGGATTAAATCACGCTGCTCTTCTGTTCTCATGCAACAACGTTGAGGCCGCGGCCAAGATGAAGCGTGACATTATTTTATTTTGGGCATCGTAAGATAGGACAGAAGGACATTTTTCTTTACCTGCCATGGACGCCATGTTGACGATGACCCCTCCACGACCTCCACTCAACTTGCTCATGTGCTCCAGCGCCAGGTACGTCCCCCTGATGACCCCCATCTGCAGCAGACACAACGCGGTCCATCATAGCGTGCATCGCCTCACGGCCAGAAGGTCGTGGGTTCAAACCCGCATACCCCCCCCCCCTTGTATTTTGGGACTTTGGCTCTTTCTTTTTTTAACCGCGTATTTTCTTTTTCAACGCACCTCAAAAGAAAGAAGAGGAAATGTAAAAGTTGATGGACGATGAAAGACTTTTATTTTCTGCGATGTCATTTCCTTCAGGGAAGGAAGCTCCGCCCCCCCGACGGGAGACACGTGACATGTACGCACGCCTCAGAGAACCCAGGGGACACACTGACCATGTTGATGGAGACGGTCTTCTCCCACGTGGCCTCGTTCAGGATGCCGGCGTTGTTGCACAGGATGTCGATGCCTCCGAAGGTCTCAGCGGTTTTCTGCAGAGCGGCTTGAGAGCAGAGAAGCACATCATCACACACAGCTGGATTCTCAACTATTTTAAGTATTCTCAACTTCTTTTTTTGAGTGTAGGAGCTTTTGATGAGAAAATAAAGACATTTGTTAATTGACTCATTGAATTGGTTTGGGTGTAAATTCCTAAATGTGAATATTTTCTGGTTTCTTTACTCTCCTTCCAGGATTTGTGTGTCATTGCTCTCAGCTCAGTTATTCATCATGATTTCTGTATTCATCAGATGTATATCTATATTCATTTGTATTATCTTATATTCTTTTCTTGTTCCTTGTGCCTTCTGATGCTTCGTCAGATAAAAGCTCTTCAGGCGTCAGCGCCTCCGTGTCTCTCCCTTCATAATGACTATAATTATAGGGTTTCGATTTATTGTATCTGGCCCACTGGAACAACTGGAACAACAACAACATGACGCCCTCCAGATGTGTTCCCCTCCCCCATCTGTTTGTGAGTTAGTGGGCATGTGCGTGCGTGTTTGCCCCACCTTTAATCTGCTCCTCAGACTCCACATTACAGCTGAGGAACAGGGTTCTCTCCGGCGGGTACTGCCTGTCCAGAACTTCCTTCAAACTCCTTCCTGCGGTCTCGTCCACGTCCAGAAGGGCTACCTGCGCACGCGCGCACACACACGCGCACGCATACAAGTGTTTTGGTAGATTTCATGTGTCCAAACGATTAAAACCTTATTTATTTTCTTATTCCCCCCCCTTACCTTGGCCCTGTTGAGCAGGAGAAGCTCCGTGATGGCCCTCCCGATGCCCTTCGCCGCCCCGGTCACCACCGCACTTTTACCGTTCAGGGACATGTCTTCTGAGCCCAAAGGGAACTGAACTCCGTCCGCTGCGCGCCGCCTGCCAAAGTGTGGCACGACGCCGTCACGTGACCTGCGGGGGCGTTCCGGCCGGCTCTCGTACTCGCAACGTGAACACGGTTGATCTCGTGATGGAGCCGCACGTCGCCACCAGGTGGCGGCACATCCCTGTGTGACCAGCCGGCTTCATGCAACCTTTCAACGGGTAAATATTAGTTAGACAACCAGGACAAAGTGGAGAACTGCAGATCCTCCTGACGGTGAGGATCTTCTCCATGAACCCAGCCTGGTTCTTCTGCAGTGACACACCAGCACCAGTATCTGCTGGCTTCAGGCCTGAGGCCCCCCATTGCTGCTTCGCTCCAGATAATGGGGGGGTTGGGTTTTTCTTGAGCTGAACTAAGATAAAGGGTCAGTTTAGGCAACAAACAAAAAGAAGAACAGAAGAAGGAACCAGTGACACGGTCATCCAACATGTGGAGCTTGTGTCCATGTCTACCTCGAGATGTGAGAAACTAACAAATACACCTGTAAGTCACCTCTGAACTAAGCTTTCCTGCAGAAGAAGCATAAGATCCTGCCTCCAGGTACAGTAGCAGCCTGTGTGTGAGGTGCTGTTACCCATTGCAATATGTGAGGGTGTGTGAGTGTGTGTGAGTGTGTGTGTGGGGGGGGGTTTTGAAATAGATTCTTTGCAAGACGGAGCACGCTGCTGCAACCCCGGAGCTCACTACAGAAATCCCTGAGTGAGACTCTGTCACAACCTCAAGAAACGTGTCAAAAGAACAGCGGATTGAACAAGAACTTTTGACTGTGAGATTATGACGAGTCAGCGTTGCTTAACCGACGCATTCCAATGGATTAAAGGAGTTTTATTGAATGGGAAGTTTAAAGTGTGAACTGTAGCTTCAGGTTCCCCAGAAAGTCACAAACATGAGATCACAGGATTGTCGCATTTCCTTTATCTGTTTATTTGTTTAAAATTGATTAAAATCATGGATCTACAACAAATAAAAGTAAAATGAGGCTCAGTGTGGACAGACGGGTCAGCGTGGACAGACGGGACAGTGGACGTGTGTCAGTGCGGAGAGTTTTGCTGTCCCTGTCCCGGTGTCTGTGACCTTTGACCCTAATGATCAGATGACATGGGGCCATGTGACCTGGTTCATCAGAGGACGATTAAAGAGACAGAGCTCATTCATTTTTTCCATTTACTACTTTTATTAAATGGAATTAAAAGAAAATGTGATTATTGCTTGTGGTGATTTCCCTCTAAAAGGAAACATATCATCGTACATGTTGTATTTAACTGATTATTTTAATTATTCCAGTAATGTGTAAATGTTAAATGTTAAAAAATATTTTATATCTTTATTTTACTGATATTTATTCCATTTCTTTAAAGCATATGTAGTATTATTATTATAATTATTATAAACACACACATTATCATACGAACACTCTGTTATTATTATATTAATTGCGTTATTATTCCTATTAAAATGATTGTTGACTTCATGCATCTTTCTCATTAAATGTAAAATGTTTTAAAATACCAGTTAATTTAAATAAAACATCTTTCTTTCTGGTGTTGACATAATGTAAAAGTAGCACACACTGGAAGCGTTTCAGAGGCTCCCACCTGGTGACCCCCCCCCTCAGAGGCCGTGTTGCTTACGGGGCAGATCCCTCACTGGGGGGCTTTCAGCTGTGATCTGCTGACCAGCTGCTGACCACTGATTTCATCCTGGTGCTCAGGGACAAAAGGGCCGAGCTTTACATGTCGTCCTTTTACATCCCGTGCCCCCCCCCCCACCCCTCCCCTCCGGGTACAGTGTGTGTGATAATAACCGAGATGGAATGAATAAAAAGACACAACAGAGTGTTTTTTTATTCTCTAATAAACCACATCCATGTGCTGCTTGTTATAGAAATGATAGAAGATCATAACAACCATAAAGTGACTCCATGTTTTATTCTCTCTCGGTGTTTGTTCCTCTTTGTTGTGCTAAATACTTCTTCTTGTTTATTGGTGACTTAAAGCCTTAATGGGTTGGGTGGGGTCTGTCTCAGGAGCCACAACGCGCTTTCCTAACCCCACCCGACCCCACCCGACCCCACCTTGATGTGCTGGCTCAGAGCAGAAACAAACCAGCAACCAACCGAAACAAAAGCAGCACAAAGATACCGAAACGGGTTCTTTGACGGATGATCATCTGAGTTTGTCTTTTAAACTTCAGATCTGAGCAGAAAGGTGCTTCACACCTTCTGAACGAAGGAGTCTCCGATGACGAGAGAAACGTCCTATTTATAGACGTCCAAACACAAGTGTGCGTCCCGCCTTACTTCCCGTGAGTCGTCGCACAGGTACGAGGGAGCTGCCCCCCCCCTCCTCCCCCACCACCCGTCATCCTTCAAGCACGGCTCCTCCCAGAGGACGCCGCGCCCTCCCCAGCAATGCAGCCGTGACGTGGTTTAGTCCCACAGGCCCTGAAGGCCTCGCAGAGGGACCCTGTGTGTGTAAGCACTTCTTTTAATACAGTTTGATGTCGTCTTCCTGTTTCCCATCCCGTCTTGTTAGCGACAGGCGACAGGACACATGTGACACGCATGACACGCATGACACAAGGTGAACGTGCGCTGCAGAGTCGACACGTGGGTCATTCACAGGGAAACAGGTTTTTTCAGTGTGAACGGCCTTGAAGACTGCAGCTGCTCATGAGCCCACAAACGTCTGCCAGGGATCTGAATGAGTGAGGATTCTTTTTGTCTCCATGTGACATGTCCATGGGTGTCCTCAAATGTCCCCGTTTACATCCACAGACACAGTACAGACACACTTTGAAATGGTTAAAGCTGGTGACCAAAAACCAAAGCGGACAAGGGCAGAGACCTGTCAATCAGCGTGTAGCTCCGCCCTAAAGCATCCAAACCATAATCTACTAAATGAACATCATGCTGCATTGAAGAAGACTTGAAACTAGAGACTGAGACCATAAACTCATGTTTACAATGTTTACTGAGGGAATAAATCAAGAGAGAAGTAGAGTCATTTCCTCATAGACGTCTATGGGAGCAGAGGAGTCGCCCCCTGCTGGTCACTACACAGAAGTAGAGTCATTTCCTCATAGACGTCTATGGGAGCAGAGGAGTCGCCCCCTGCTGGTCACTACACAGAAGTAGAGTCATTTCCTCATAGACGTCTATGGGAGCAGAGGAGTCGTTTTGAAATTACTTACAAAGACCTGCCTGGCTGGATCTACATGACACGGATTCAAAAAGATGCTGTAATATTTTAAAGGAGATGAAGCAGG
The DNA here is from genome assembly GCF_949316345.1 of Pungitius pungitius. Taxonomy (NCBI): domain Eukaryota; kingdom Metazoa; phylum Chordata; class Actinopteri; order Perciformes; family Gasterosteidae; genus Pungitius; species Pungitius pungitius. The sequence continues at coordinate 18,188,809 of NC_084915.1, forward strand.
AAGTTTGTATCCGTTATGGAGCACAAATATGACGCTTCATGACACCTACACAAAGTAGACTTCGTTAATTCATACTGTAAGTGTACTGTCTACATTTCAGCCCTGCCAGAGGCACACGGTCCACTCGGTTATTCTACAATAAACCACCCAGACTGAAACAAGGGCCCTTTGAGCGACACGGCGGGTGTCCCTGAACGCAGCACACGCACATGTACACGTACACGCACACGCTGTTGTGGTGAAACATGTGAAACAAACGGCGTGAGCCACAAACTTCTGTAACGATAGCATGGAGGGGCGGGGCAGGGGGGGTGGCAGTGCTTCTTGCAGCACTTTACTATAGAAACCCATCCGGGGGGAGGGGGGGGGGGCGTAGAGTCGCCCGCACAACGTTTCGTAAAGAAACTACAGACGCTTTGAATGCGGCGAAGTGACGACGCGTTCAGAGGTCGAGATGACGTCATCGTGGGGGATTCGCGCTGCGTTCAGGCCCATCGGTAACATCTTATCCATCGTCATGACTACAGTGAGTAAGCAAGAAAATGCGGGGGGAGGTGAAATAAATGAAATATGTTTCCATCTACTTGTTTTATTTGTATTACTTGTTTCTGGTGGTTGCATTTTAAACACATGATTACTTCGAATCAAAAAGGTGTTTGGAGCATATTTATTTGACAGTAATAAATATATTGCAGATTATGGCGTTTAAAAAACTACACCTTTAAAAAAAAGCTCCAGCATTAAAATGGTGCTTGTTAGTGATGATAATCTTACATTATTATTTACTCAACAAAAAACTATACTTAATATGGTACATTATGAGTAAACGTTGACACCTAAAGTACATTCTGCTGCACCATTTAAAATTCACAAGTATTTTTACACTTTTTAATTCTTCAACCGGTATAACATGAAAACCAACGTGACCACACGTGTAGTGAATGTGTGCAACTGCTTTTAAGGTCTAAATTCAATGACTAATGTGACTAATGTGGCTTAGTTTTTCAAAGTTTATGTGATGTGACATGGATGTGCATGGACACACTGTTTCTACGCTGTTGTGTTTTTAACTGGTAAATAGAAGAAAACAAGATTCCCCGTGTAGGATTAATAATGTAACTACCCTTAAAACTTTTGATTCGCTTTCAAACGTATAATTAAATTAAGACAATCCCCTAACCGGAGACAAAATGATCTCTTCTCCATTCCAGTGCTTAGCAGATTTTCGGAAGTCTGGACGGCGAGCAAGCACGTGAACGCGGCACCTCGACCGGAGGCGCGCTCCCGTCTTTACGTGGCTACTCCCCCTCCCAGTACGTGCGCGTGCCCCTGCATCGCGTGGTGGGGATCATCCATATTGCTGCTGCTGGCGGAGATACCGTTGTAGTCCTGCGAGGCCCTGGGACACGTTTTTTCTTTGTTTTTGACCGCGGTTTACGTCGTCGTCGTCTCCCGCCGGAGGTCTCTCGGTCCGGGCGGCGAACCCCCGCCGAAACAACGCCGCGTTTCCCGTGAAATTGAAGGCGAAGTCGGGCCCGGTGGAAGGTGGTGGTGGTGGTGGAGGAGAAGGGGGAGGGGGAGGGGGGGTGGGGTTGCGTGTGAGCGTGAAGAGGACTGGTAATCCTGAAGGGGGAAGAAAGACGGCGGTGGGAAATGGCCACTCAGGTGGAGGCTCTCCTGCCCGGCAACCCGCTGGCGAAGAAGGCTGAGGAGGAGGAAGAGGAGGAAGACGAGGGGGGGCTCGAGCGGCGGACGGCGGGTGTCGCCGAGCCGGGGAGCGACGGCAGCAGCCCCGGGCTGGGAGGGACCCCCGAACCGCAGGAGCGGACCTCCAACCGGGGGGAGGAGGAGGAGGAGGACGGCAAGCCGAACGAGGACGGCGGAAAAGGCCGAAAGGAGTTCACCGAAGCCCCCCCGCCCAAGGTGAACCCGTGGACCAAGAAGATGAACGCGGTCACCGTGGTCAGCGTCAACGGGCAAGCACACCACGGTGCGTACCTTTACGTGTGGATCCGTCCTCGTGTAACTGGCTGTCAGTGTTGTGTCTCCCCGGCCAGGTGTGGTCGCAGGGGAGACGACCGAGCAGCTGTCACGTGTGTAACGCGGAGGGGGTCAAATGGCGTTGTATTTAGCTAGTAACTAAGAAAGTGCACGAACGTGCCCGGCGTGCAGGTTCGCTCTCTGCAGGCTGTTCGGGGTGAAAGACCTCCTCCCCCGGTGGGGCTATTCCTGGATGTGAGCAGCCATGAGGGACTAGACCCTTTAGATAAATGCACCACATTATTTCCAAATAATGGTGTGTCACACACACCAGGGCGGTGGCTGCACACCCTGTTTTACGGACTCTTTAATAAACTTTGCTAACATCTGTACTACCACCATTTAATGTGCCCTAAGTGCAAGAAACTGTAGGCATGTGCAGCGGCTTTAAACACAAATGTTCGTTCTTCCTCTGTCACTTTCAACCCCCCAACCTCTAACAAGCTACTGTTAGCGTGTTTTCGGAACACCCACCCACGTCATCCATTATAAGAACGTAAAAGGAGCCACGAGTTTGTCGCGGCTGTGATACGGTAGCTAGCTTTAGCTCGTGTTAGCCGGCTAACAATAGCACGAAGAGTCCTTTTTTTGGCCTACTGCGTCGCCGAGCCCTCCCCCTCGGGCGTTAGCTAACGACCCGATCGCCAGCTGTGCTTTGGCAGAAAACGTCGGCTTAAACAAATAAACGCGACTTTAAAGATCACAAAGAACACGAAACATCTGATTGTTTAATCTCTTGTTTAAGAATGAGCAGGCTTGTTGTGGGGCGTCACGTGTCCACTCCACGTGTTCCCCGAGAGAGGCATGGGGCGCTGCTAGCTTAGCTAGCTAACAGTTAACTAGCCTAGCTAGCTGGCTAATCATCCACTCGGATTTAATATCCATTTCCCGATCAGAGAGCCCACGCGCGAGGCAGTTTATTTGGTGGTTTAAACCCCGGATGTCGGGTCGCGTGGACGTTGTCAGGGCTCCGGGATGCGCGCTCGCCCGGCTAGCGACCGTTAGCACGAGAGCTAAGCGGCTGAGCTGTGCTAGAGTCACCGTGGCTTCTGCACGCCTTAGTCGATGAAACGTTATCTTTGCTATGAGATGTACACGTGGGTGTTGGATGAGAGGCATGTGATCATATACGCCATCTTCATCGATTGTGCGGAGGTGTTACGTGTGATGGTCCTGGAGTCTGGAGTAATGCAACGGGGTTTCGTGTGTGTGTGTGTGTGTGTGTGTGTGTGTGTGTGTGTGTGTGTGTGTGTGTGTGTGTGTGTGTGTGTGTGTGTGTGTGTGTGTGTGTGTGTGTGTGTGTGTGTGTGTGTGTGTGTGTGTGTGTGTGTGTGTGTGTGTGTGTGTGTGTGTGTGTGTGTGTGTGTGTGTGTGTGTGTGTGTGTGTGTGTGTTATAGAACCGTGTCCACTTTGCAGGGTCAGGTCACAACGGCCTGTCAGCGATTTGCATTGTCGTGTTTGCCCGCTGCCGATGTGGACTTTGTGAACCCAGGCACAGACTGTACAGGCCTTCAGTGGACAATTCAGTATACATGTGTGGTTTGTTGTTGTTTTTTCTCCCTCTAAAACCATCTAGTGGAGAATTTAGCGTATGTATGGTTTGTCGGGCTCCTTCTCAGATGGTAAACTTTGTGTATTCACCATCACGTGTCACTGGCCAAAAAAAGAACACGTTTTTCCGTCACGGAACCGAGCCCATTGTGTCAAAGATTACTTTAAAAAGACCGCAGATGTTTTTACCCCCCTCAAAGGTGTCTGGAGCCGATGGAGGGCTCTGTAATCTGCCCTGTGTGCTCAGCGCGTCCTTCAGCGAGGCCGTGACCTCTCCTCCAGGATAACAACGCCAGCTGAGCGGCACGGCCCGCCTGCTGGTTCTCAGGATCCAATGGATCTTTTTCAAGAGTGATGGCAATATCAAGAAAGGCTGTCACACGGACGGACAAACTCTCCTGTATGACCCTGACCTTTGACCCTCGAACCCTCCAACTTAAGAGGAATCATTTGAGATAACTGACGAAGCCTGATGTTGTTTTGCCTTTTGAAAAGTGGCCTCATTTGTGTAGTAAACGTGCAACATACTTACAGCAAGGAGACGTAAACCGTCCCAGTGTAACGACTCTGATGTCATCAGGCCACGCAACCTGGGGCGTGTGAAACTACTTCCTGTCTCCTCAGTGGTCATGTGACTTTTGTGTGTTCCAGTGAAACTAAAAGTCCATCTTTAGAGGTTTACGCTCCATCATTTAAACATTTTTTTATACAATTTAATCTCCCAGACAAGCGGGCTCAGTTCCTCTGAGTGGTCGATTTAAGGTAATCGGGGGGGTGTTTAACAGCGCTTTTCCTCTTGTTTCAATCCATCGCCTCAGAACAAGAGAACCAGTGTGTGTTCTTGTGTAAGCGGCCGTAAACGTATGTCCGAAGAATCTGTGGTTTCAGATGATTCTAACGTACGTTTTGGCTGAACGACCTTTAAAGGGACGCTGCCTCATTGATCACGACACGGCGGGCGAGGCGTCACCGAGAGAGAGAACCGTGTAGTGACAGGGTTTCTCCTTCGTGAGAATCGGACCTTCATTCAAACCTTATTGTTAATTATAAGGGAAATCGGAAGCTTTTAGCCCAAAGGAATGTTCCTGTTTGTGACTCATCGAGGGGTTAAAGGTCTTGAATTGTGACTTGGGCGTTTCAAAGCATCACAGTATCGTTTTTTCTAAGTAAGACCCCACACACACAGCGTGCTAGGGTGGCCCTTCTAGTGGCTTTATCTCTCCGATTGTTGCGCCTGGACTCGCTGATAGCGGCTCATCCCCTCTGCGGGGTGTTGTCCTCTTGGGCCGTCCCCATTGGAGGTGCGTCCTCAGCCTTCTTCGCTTCAGAGGCGTGTTCTTTTGCTCCCCGTTGGAGGCGTGGCGTTGGAGGCGTGTCACTGAGCCGCCGGTCCCGACCGATTTGACTGCTCAGATCGCCGTGTGGGGACGGATCACCTGTTTGTTTTCACCTTGCCTACCTTCTGATCTCCTAACCGCCTCCTCGGTACGGTTCTGGCCGCTGTGTGATTGTGTGGCGTCATGTGCGTCCACACCCAGCGCTGCGTGTGGGGACTCTTCCTTCGGTTTAACTCTTCTCAAGAGGATTATTCAGTGTAATTCCTTTGTATGCTTTGTGATGTTCGACCTCGTGACTCAACGCCCGACCCATCTTCGGCTTTTGGGGAACTCGACACGTTATCGGCGGCGTGCTGTAGGCGCACCGTGGCGCCTGCCTGTCAGGTCAAACTCTATAATCATAAAGTTAGATTTTAATGGCGTTTGGATTGATGCTTTGGTTTGAAAACTAATGTATTTGCTTCATCAAAGTATTTATTTTAGATGTGTTACATCTGGAATCAAAAAAACTAAGGTTTCACTTTTGGTTTTTTTATCGCCTGAGGGGAACGGCGCCTCGAAGCGATCAGCTGACTGACACAATGCCAGCAACTCGATTTACGAAAAGAAACTCTTCTGTTCCGCCTGTTTGCAGCCAGAAGGAGAATAAATCATCACAACTGAAGGAGGATGTTGTAGTTTTTCCATAGTGGCAATGATTCAGTTGCCAACTTTTTAAAAAACATTCTTTTGAGTTGAATTTCTCTGCATCTTCCTCCCTCCTCTTCCTCAGGGAGATCACCCAGCAGCGGCTCAATTATTCCGTTATCTTTTTGTCCAACTCGAGCCGGATGATGTGCGTTTATAAAGTGTTTCTGTACCTGAACGCCACATTATTTTTAGTGGCGTTTCATCGGCAGCGAAACGAGAGGTTAAAACGATATCTGTTCACTTTACTGTTTATTTATTATTGCTCTGACGCGCTTAGTCCTTGATTTAATGAGTGACTTATTCAACTTGTGATTGTTTTGTGGTTCTGCAGTTTCTGGTTTTAAACTGAAACGTTTAAACCCATCTTTCTGTCTCCAGAGTCCAGCGGGCCGGCCAAGGTGGTGAGAGCGGGGAACCCCCCCAAAGCCCGGCGAGGAGGAAAGGTAACGTTCTGCTCCATGACCTTTCACCTATGAACATCCAATGACCCCATTGAGGGAGTGAGAGGCGCATTAAAGCAAGAGACCTCTGAGGAGAGCGTTTATTTCTTTAAGTCTTAACAGATCGCATTCACCTTTTTAGTAGTTTTACTTTGGGGGCCGGAGTGTCTTCATCTGCATGTCGGATCAATGTTGAACACTTCTTTACGTGTTCCGTGAAAATTAAATGGCTGCATTTAGCGACATAACGTTTATAGTATTTATACACGTAATCAAGGGCTGAGAAGTCAAAGGCAGCTGCGGCAGCTCAGGTATTTACCCAGCATGCCTCGGGCGGCGTATAAACCTGCCTTCACGCCTCCTGGAATGCAAACGGACGGACCTGAAGGTTTAAAAGATGGAAACCGGAAGTAGATCCTAGTAGAGCTGCAACTGGAGCTCATCCTCTGAGTGTTTGAGAAGAATTAAAAACTAAAATGAACACGTTCAAATCAAAGTTTACTGGATTAGAACAGTCTCCTTTTTCTGGACGTTTACCTGCTGCTTTGTTTACCTGTTTGTCTGTGAGACGGGCGCTTTCACATCGTGTGTCATTGTGATGGAGAACGTGATGGTTGACATTTGAATCTGAATGAATTTGAGCTCCTCTGTTGTGTGTTTTGGCTGTTGAGCACCAATCAGATCGTAGCGTGAGTGACATCCAGAGACACTCGTGTTCCACTCATTCACCCTCCAGCTGGAGGGGAACCTCCGATCGATTCCTCTCAGACTCCCGCTAATCCCGCCTTTGTTTTCTTTTAACGTCTTTTCTCTTCAGGTCGGAGACTTCGGCGACGCCAACAGCTGGCCGACACCTGGGGAGATCGCAACTAAAGACCTGCAGGTGAGTGTTTGTCCCATTGTTCACTCATTCAAAGCAGATCAACTCAGAAGGGAGCTGCAGACGTGCTGTAGAGGTGATGAGATCTTCATGTCTCTTCTCTGACTGAACATCAATGGAGAGAATCTTTCACAACTCTGATCTCAGCACGGAAGCGGCAAAGGGGGCGGAGCAACGGATGCTTTGTCCAATCCCCAAGTGACGTAGTTACAATGACGTAGTCGGGGGCGACGCTGACTCAAAGGGGCGTTTACGTCACATGCTCGAAGACTTGAAACTAGAGACTGAGACCCCTGTTGGTCACTACACAGAAGTAGAGTCATCTCCTCATAGACGTCTATGGGAGCAGAGGAGTCGCCCCCTGTTGGTCACTACACAGAAGTAGAGTCATCTCCTCATAGACGTCTATGGGAGCAGAGGAGTCGCCCCCTGCTGGTCACTACACAGAAGTAGTCATTTCCTCATAGACGTCTATGGGAGCAGAGGAGTCGCCCCCTGTTGGTCACTACACAGAAGTAGAGTCATCTCCTCATAGACGTCTATGGGAGCAGAGGAGTCGCCCCCTGCTGGTCACTACACAGAAGTAGTCATTTCCTCATAGACGTCTATGGGAGCAGAGGAGTCGCCCCCTGCTGGTCACTACACAGAAGTAGAGTCATTTCCTCATAGACGTCTATGGGAGCAGAGGAGTCGCCCCCTGCTGGTCACTACACAGAAGTAGAGTCATTTCCTCATAGACGTCTATGGGAGCAGAGGAGTCGCCCCCTGCTGGTCACTACACAGAAGTAGAGTCATTTCCTCATAGACGTCTATGGGAGCAGAGGAGTCGCCCCCTGCTGGTCACTACACAGAAGTAGAGTCATTTCCTCATAGACGTCTATGGGAGCAGAGGAGTCGCCCCCTGCTGGTCACTACACAGAAGTAGAGTCATTTCCTCATAGACGTCTATGGGAGCAGAAGAGTCGCCCCGTGCTGGTCACTACACAGAAGTAGTCATTTCCTCATAGACGTCTATGGGAGCAGAGGAGTCGCCCCCTGCTGGTCACTACACAGAAGTAGAGTCATTTCCTCATAGACGTCTATGGGAGCAGAGGAGTCGCCCCCTGCTGGTCACTACACAGAAGTAGAGTCATTTCCTCATAGACGTTTATGGGAGCAGAAGAGTCGCCCCCTGCTGGTCACTACACAGAAGTAGAGTCATTTCCTCATAGACGTCTATGGGAGCAGAAGAGTCGCCCCGTGCTGGTCACTACACAGAAGTAGAGTCATTTCCTCATAGACGTCTATGTGAGCAGAGGAGTCGCCCCCTGCTGGTCACTACACAGAAGTAGAGTCATTTCCTCATAGACGTCTATGGGAGCAGAGGAGTCGCCCCCTGCTGGTCACTACACAGAAGTAGAGTCATTTCCTCATAGACGTCTATGGGAGCAGAAGAGTCGCCCCGTGCTGGTCACTACACAGAAGTAGAGTCATTTCCTCATAGACGTCTATGTGAGCAGAGGAGTCGCCCCCTGCTGGTCACTACACAGAAGTAGAGTCATTTCCTCATAGACGTCTATGGGAGCAGAGGAGTCGCCCCCTGCTGGTCACTACACAGCTGCTTACGTGTTACTGCATAACTTTTTGTATACAATTTGATTCCATATAAACAAACACACACTTGGATGTTACAAGTTTGTTAAAGAAATGTAAGTATAGTAATGGCCCCCTTGGGGGCTGTAAGCTCCAGAGTCGGGATCCTCCAGCACCCTGCCCCCCCCGGGTCTTGTTACAGCAGCAGTAATCAATCGCCCCCCCTGAGCAGCTTTCTATTCCTGATCATGGAGCGATCGTGTCACTGGGAGGGCCCTGGTAACCTCCCCTATTTTAGTGACTGGGGGGGGGGTATCTCTTGTCCCAAGCAGTAAAATGTGGGTCATAAGAGCCAGGAATAACTTGGGGAGGGGGGGTGTAGTTATGGGGTGTGACGGAGGCCTGGGAAGGGATGTCCTTTTAGGGATCCCTCAACATGCCACCGCTGGATCAGCCCTGCTTCTCCTGTTCTTGGGTGGGGGCTGTGGGTCATGTGACCTAAAGGCTCTAAATCAGAAGCTGAAGTTTTTGATGCATGATGTGAGGTGCTCCTCTTAAAGTAAATGAATTCCCATCATAAAGGTTTTATTGTTCATCTATAGGTACATAAGGAGAAAACCTTATTTATTATCCAGTATTTGTCTTTTTAATAAATTATTCTCTTACTTCCTGCAAGTGCTCGGAGGCAAAGTGGGGAGAATATAATCTTTTTCACACTTTATTTCATTTTAAATGCCAGATGGACAGTTTGCCTCCTGCTGACTCATCAGATACGGAAGACAATGTTTTGTGAGCTGATTAAATAGAAACTGGAATCCTCCAACTGAACTATTTACCTTTGTTGTTTGTCACCTTCTCAGGGGAAAAGGTGTGTGTCTGTGTGTGTGTGTGTCTGCGCGCATCACGCTCCACCTCATTGTCTCCTCTAAACTGCCCTTCCCTCCTCTCTTCAGGTCGAGGCGGTGACGCGCACAGAGTCCTGCCCGCCGCCTGTCAGGCAGGTCAGAGACTCGTGGAGACTCACCGTAAGTTTTAGTCAAAGGAAGCTCGTTGGCTCGGTGTGACATCATCAATGCGCCCATCACACAGCCATCAAATCCATAAATGCATTTGTGTGTCTGCCATCGGAATCAAACATTTATTTGCCAGGACATCTGAGTTTATTCAAACGGAGCCGTTTGGCTTTAGTCTCTGGGAAGAAGATAAGGAGACGGTTTCCGTGGTGACCGTTGATCCTGACACCTTTCATTTGATATAATTACACACATAAAATGCTTAAGCTGCTCTGCTTTGGAGACTGAGCAGAGCTCTATAGTTAGCATGATGCTAAGCTATGTGCAGTAATCTGGTGCATTTTAACCCACTCAATGTTTTCAGATTCCACTTTGCTGAAACAAGAAGTGATGTTTTTGTCCGAGGAGGTTCTTCTGTCGCCTTTTTAACGAGTGGTTCTTTTAGACTGAACTTTGTCCTCCTTGCTCTCATCAGGGTCCGAAGAAGATGACGTCGACGCCGACGGTGAAGAAGGAGAAGAGGGAGAGCAACGAGGAGAGCAAGGAGAACCTGAAGGCCAAGTCAGACGACTCCGGAGAGGAGAAGAACGGGGACGACGACTCGCAGAAGAACGGACCCAAGAAAAAAGGTGACCCCCCACACCACACACACACACACACACATGATCGGTAGCACATGCTAACATTAGCATCCATAAATCACCGTTCATACACCCGTCTCGTCTGCTCAGACTCTTCCACTTTAAATAGGGTTCCTCCTGGTTTCATGAATGAAAGTCCACGCTGCTCCCCTTGAGGAGGTTGTTGTTTGTATTGTGACGGCCAGCTGTTCGCACAAGCCCACTCAATAATAGAAGAATAAAGTGAATTAAAAGGAATTAAACGTCCTCCATGTTCCATATAATGAAACCTCCAGTGACTGCTGTCCCTCTTCATCACGCTGTATTCATCTCCAGCTCTGGACACAGACTGAAGGAACCTCTCCTCCTCCTGGTGGTGTTTTTACGTAACAGACTTCAGCTGAAATAAACGTATTCAACTTCAGCTGTTAAAATCCATGCGAGTGCCGCTGCAGACGTGCTGTAGAGGTGATGAGATCTTCATGTCTCTTCTCTGAATGAACGATGAGAACCTTCACAGCTCTGATCTCAGCACGGAAGCAGACGGACATTCACATCAAAAGTCTCATTTTAAGCCCCAAATCGGCAGCTTCTGCTCCGCCTCCTTTTACCTGCTGAGTCATCAGCTGCAGAGCCACGTCGCCTAAAACGGATGGAGCTCTGAGCCGCAGGTCCCTGGTGCCCCCTGCAGGCCGGCTGAGGTTCTGCAGCAGGATGCTCACTGGTGGCTCTAGTGTTGAATATGACATCATTTATTACTAGAGCCGCATGGAGGAAAGTAACAAACAATACTGTCTGTTCAGTCTCCTTTTATTTCCAACTTTAACTGGAAAGCTTCTAAACAATATGGTTTGAACTGAAAAGATAAAAACTACAAAACTGTATGAGAGGAGCAGCACAAAGGACCTCATATCTTTAAAAAAAATACATGTAAAAATATTTATGGGGAGAATATATATATATATGAATGTCAGATAATTTCAGGAAGAATTAGGTCAGTTTGGATCTTCTCACTGAAAGCTCCTCCTTGGCTGAACGCCTCGTTCCTCCCAACAGGAAACAAGCACAAGTGGGTCCCGCTGATGATCGAGGTGAAGTCCGAGGGGCCCAGGGAGCGCTCGGCCTCCAGGAACAACAGCCGGCAGAACGAGCCCCCCCGCCTGCCCCCCAACGCAAGGAACGACCTCAGAGGTCAGGCCCCCCCCCCCTGTCACTCAGCAGCAGGAAGTGGTTGTTGAGACGACTTCTGCTTTGACGGCTCACTGAGGAAGTTAAAAGTATTATTGTCTCCCCCCTCCCCCCCACAGACTGGCACAGTCAGAAGTACGAGCGGGAGTGGCGTGACGACCACGACGAGGTGTCCAGCGTGAAGAGCGAGGGGGCGCCGTTCCGGGGAGGGTTCAGGGGCCGCGGCCGCGGCAGAGGAAGAGGACGAGGAAGAGGCGGGAGAGGAGGAAGAGGTAGGAGAAATATGAAGATCTATGGCTTTTTTGCTGCAGCGCCCCCCCCCCCCTTTTATTACTGTCTCCATTCTTCCACCACTTTTCCTTGAGTTTGAACTTGACTTTTGAAGTAATCATAACCCCCCCCCCTTAAGGCCACTACGACTACCACTACAGCTACAAGTCCTACGACGCCAAGGACGGGCCCTCGGCCCAGAAGTTCGGCACCGCGGTGACTTACTACTACGACAACATGAGCAGCAGCGACCTCTACTCCGCCGACCAGGACATGCTGAAGGACTACATCAAGAGGCAGATGTGAGTTCACCTGGGGGGGCTCGGTGGGTGGGGGGGGGGTAGAGAGGAGGTGCTGTAGAGGTGATGAGATCTTCATGTCTCTTCTCTGACTAAACATCAATGGAGAGAAACTTTCACAACTCTGATCTCAGCACGGAAGGGCCTATGTCAATCAGCCTGTAGCCCCGCCCCCCACACAGCCCCCACTTTATGGGGTTTCTCTCTAAATGGACGTCTTGCTGTATTGAGGGAGACTCGTAACTATGGAAACTGAACCCTGTCTTTGTCCCCAGCGAGTACTACTTCAGCCTGGACAACCTGGAGCGAGACTTCTTCCTGCGGAGGAAGATGGACCAGGAGGGCTTCCTGCCCATCGCTCTGGTGGCCAGCTTCCACCGGGTCCAGGCCCTCACCACCGACGTCCACGTCATCATGGAGGTGAGCGCCGCTGGACGAGGGTCGTTCAAGTGATGAGACACAAACGTCGCGGCGGATGAATCCACCTTTAGAAACACGACAAAATCATACAATCCCGGAAGGTGTGAAGCCTGAGAGCCATGTTGACTCATCTGGTCATCAGGTCAAATTAATATGGTGTTAATCTGTGAGCTTGATGAGGTGTTGAAGGCCCCCGGTCCGTGTGGTAAACTAAGCTAAGCTAACTGGCTAACTAGAAGGCACGTGAGTGGTGACTGAATCACCTCCTTTCCAGAGCTGTTCCAGTAAGGTCACATGACTGATTGGTAATTGTTCTAAATTCTTCCCAGTCAAATGTACAATTCCATAATAATCAAGTCTTTTTATTTTCTTAAAGTATTTTATTTTCTCACTTAAGTGAAATTAACATACCTTTACACAAACAAAATGTTGATCTGGTTATCAGGGTTATAAACCTGCTCCTGCTAGCACAGACTAACAGGTGTTGTCCCCCCCCCCCCCCCCCCCAGTCTTTGAAGGACAGCAAGGAGGTGGAAGTGATCGACATGAAGATCCGTCGGAAGGTGGAGCCGGAGAAGTGGCCCCTCCCGGGCCTCGCCACGCTGGACCAGCCGCACACCGACTTCTCTCAGCTCATCAACTGCCCCGAGTTCGTCCCCCGGCAGCCGGCCGAGGAGCCCCAAGGTGACCCCCCCCCCCCCCCCCCCACACACACACACACACACCCCCAAGGCCCGCTGCCTTTTGTATCCTGTTAACCCCCATGTCCCCCCCCCCCCCCCCCCCCCCAGGCTCCCCCAGGTCGTCCACGCCGGCCCGGCAGCGCAGCAAAGCGGAGCCGGACGCCTCCAACCTGAAGACGATGCCCAAAGGCCTCTCCGCCAGCCTCCCCGACCTCGACTCAGAGTGCTGGATCGAGGTGAAGAAGAGGCCCCGCCCCTCGCCGGCCAGACCCAAGGGCAGCGCAGAGAAGGTGCCCCCCCCCCCCCCCATGTCCGATTGGTTGTATATATAAAGGGGCCTATATAGATGAAATGTTATTGACATCTCTGTCCCCCCCCCCCCTCCGAATGAAGGCCCCTTCGTTGCAGCAGAAGGAGAAAGACGACGCCTCAGTGCCTCAGCCCGGCTCCTCGCCCCCCCCCACCACCACGGGGAATAAGGTATTGGTCATTAAATGTGTCCAGTTAAAATGTTGATGTGTAAAAGTGGCTCCAGCTGATGACCTTTGGCCTCCTCAGGAGGGGGCGGAGCCTGACGAGCCCGAGGAGCTCGACTTCATGTTCGACGAGGAGATGGAGCAGATCGACGGGCGCCGCAACACCTTCACGGACTGGTCGGACGAGGAGACGGACGGCGAGATCGACGACCACGACGTCAACAAGATCCTCATCGTGACGCAGACGCCGCCGTACCTGAGGAAGCACCCGGGGGGGGACCGCACGGGACACCACACCTCCCGCTCCAAGCTGTCCACCGAGCTGGTGAAGGTCATCAACGACGGGCTCTTCTACTACGAGCAGGACCTGTGGGACGACACCTACGAGCCCGAGTACGCCACCATCAAGGTGAGGGTAGACTCCTCTGGTGGGGGGGGTGGTAGACTCCTCTGGTGGGGGGGTAGACTCCTCTGGTGGGGGACATAAGTCTTCTGACAGCTTCCACGCTGTGTCTTTTGTCCCCTTTTTGGAGCTTTCTGCCTAAAACCAGATGGCGAGCGTGCGTGGAGCCGCTTCTGGACCCGACACGGTCGGGGGGGGCGGGGGGCGCGTGCGTCTTTGTGTCCCTCAGGCATTGTCCTGCTCTTTGTGGCGGCACTCGTCCAGCAGCGTGTGGAACAGCAGGTTTGGAGGGGGGAGACGGAGGGGGGGTTGCGTTTATAAATAAACCCCACCTACCGGGCCCCGGGTCGATGGGATCGAGCCGACTGGCCCGTAGTGGGGGGGGGGCGAGATGGACGCTCAGAGACGCGAGGACACCCGGTGGAACCAGAGCGTGAGTGAGAGCCATCGAGGAGCCTCTCTCTCTGGAGAAGGTCTCTTGTGTGATTAGTCTTGTTTAGTCTACTGGGGGGGGGCAGCATGAAGGTGAAGAGGGTGTTTCTGGCGGCCATGTTCTGCTGCTGCGTCTCAATGTCCAGGTTTCTGCAGATCAGGTCCGTTTGTTTAGTCTGAGTGTGTGTGTGTGTGTGTGTGTGCGCATCTTCTTAATCTGTCACTTGTTTTACAGCAAGAGGTGGAGAACTTCAAGAAGGTCCACCTGATCAGCCGCGAGCAGTTCGACTGCCTGACCCCTGAACCCCCGATCGACCCCAACCAGGAAGTGCCTCCGGGCCCCCCCAAACCCCAGCAGAGTAAGAGGCCTCCAAATCTTTCATTCTCTTCCTTTTGTGAGCCATCACATCTCCTTTTGAGGCTTTAAAACTACCCATAATGCAACACCTGGTGCACATATCATGAGGCCGCCATTAGTTTCTCTTATAATGAAACAAATCTGTTTCCATGGAGATAAGCCCCTCCCCAGCCAGATGAAGCGGTCAGTCTCTCAGCATTGTGTTGATAGAACTGTGGTTTATTTGTGACATCATTTCCCCCCCCCCCCCCCCCCCCCCCCACGTCTCCAGTCCCCACAGACGCTTTGGCGAACAAGCTGTTTGGCGCCCCCGAGCCCTCCTCCATGGCGCGCTCGCTGCCCACCACCGTGCCCGAATCGCCCAACTACCGCAGCGCTCGGACGCCCCGCACACCTCGAACGCCCCACCGGAAGGACCAGACCATGACGCCGCGCTTCTACCCCGTGGTGAAGGAGGGCCGCCCCGTGGACGCCAAGGTAAGATGGCCGCCGACGCGGGCCTCCGTTTTACGAGGGGGGGTGTCGTTCTGTTTTTACGTGACACGCGTCTCTCTGCCTCCTCTCAGACGCCGAGGAAGAGGAAGACCCGACACAGCTCCAACCCCCCCATGGAGTGCCACGTGGGCTGGGTCATGGACTCCCGGGAGCACCGGTCCCGCACCGCCTCCGTCAGGTGGGACCTCGCTTTGTGTCCACGAGGTCACGTCGCAACATTGGGCTTCTTTTTTTTTTATCCCATCTTTTTCTCCCTCCCCAGCTCCACCGCCAGCCCCTCGGAGGGCACCCCCGCCCTGGGCAACGTGGGCTGCACCCCGCAGTCCCTCCCCAAGTTCCAGCACCCGTCACACGAGCTGCTCAAAGAGAACGGCTTCACGCAACACGTTTACCACAAGTACCGCCGGCGCTGCCTCAACGGTACACACACACACACACACACACACACACACACACACACGGTGGTGTGACGCCTCCAGGGAAGCTTCATCTCTCTCTCTCTCTCTCTCTCTCTCTCTCGACCAATCACAGAGAGGAAGCGGCTGGGAATTGGCCAATCGCAGGAGATGAACACGCTGTTCCGCTTCTGGTCCTTCTTCCTGCGGGATCACTTTAACAGGAAGATGTACGAGGAGTTCAGGCAGCTGGTGGTGGAAGACGGGAAGGAGGGATACAGGTAGGAGAGCCTCAGAAGGGGGGGGGGGGGGGGTGTCCTCAGGTGACGTGGTCTAACTGCTGGTGTTGCAGGTACGGATTGGAGTGCCTCTTCAGGTACTACAGCTACGGCCTGGAGAGGAAGTTCAGGCCGGACATCTTCAAGGACTTCCAGGAGGAGACGATGAAGGACTACGAGGCCGGTGAGGTCCACGTGACGCCGCCAGGTGGCGTGCGTTTGATTGTTGATGTCAGAGTTAATGCTAACGGCTCTTCTGCCTCCTCAGGCCAGCTTTATGGGCTGGAGAAGTTCTGGGCCTTCCTCAAGTACTCCAAGGCCAAGACCATGGAGATCGAGCCCAGGCTGCAGGAGTGTCTGAGCAAGTTCAAGCGCCTGGAGGACTTCAGGGTCGACGTGAGTGGGATCAGCTGTTATTCATGTGTTCATCAACGTGCCACAGTCATGTGTAATGAGCCCCTCCCCCTGCAGCCCCCCATGGAGGAAGGAGGCCGCAGGCGACACTCGTCCAGCGGGGACGCTCGCCGCCGGAACCCCTCCCAGCCCACTGGCCGGGGCCTGAGCCCGGCCCCCCCCGGCGGCCAGGGCCCCCCCGCCCCGACCAAGGACGACGCCAAACCCGCTGGACAAAAAGCCCCCGCCCCGAATGCCAAGACACTGAAATAACTCACGCGGCAGTTCTCTCTGCGCCGGGGGGGGGGTCTCCACTCAAGCTCAAGAACGGATTGTTTTTTTTTTACTCCCCTACAAAAGCGTTTGAATGTGAAACGAGGAACTTGATGAACGACGGTTTGTCAAAGATTTGATCTTTTTTTTTGTCTTGATGAGGCAAAAGAAACCAGGAGGGTTTTTATTTCTTTTTATATCTAATATCGGTCGGGTGGTGATTTACTACCCTTGGAAATTTGTTTATTTTGAACCCCCCCCCCTCCTCAAAAGTCTCTCACTTCTGGATTCTTGGGCGGCGCCGAGCGGACCAAAGCGGTTTGAACCCATCCATAAAGTCTCTATTTGCTTTTCGGCTGAACATTGGAGGGGGGGGCAGGGGGGGTCATGAAAAGAAGCCGATGATGGAGACTTCCTCCGAGTGACACATGCCTTATTTTAATGGTTTACTGCGTGTTCAGCTTCACCTCATTGTACAGCATCTGAAAGGTCACTTTTCTCCAGCAGAGGCCGCTGGATCGGTGGGGGGGGGGGCAAACAACCCCCCACTCTCGCTTTCTCCGCTCACTTTCTCTGAACTGTCTTCCAAGTGTCATTCTGGTCTGTTACACACCCCCCCCCCCCCCCCCCCCGATCCATCCATCCCGGAATCATCCCCTGGATTACTTGAAGAAGCCACGCTGACAAGTGACTGAGCTCCGTCTCGGGTGGAGCTTTGGGTGGAGATGTGCTGTCTGGGGGAGGAGGCATTGGGGGGGGGGGGGGCATGGCGCTCAGACACCTGACTGGAGCTCGGTCACACACATCTGGACGGACTCTTCACAGGTTGTGGTCGCATGCAGGTACAGACGTAGCAGTGTGTGAGAGACGACTACACACACACACGAGGACACACACACACACACACACGAGGACAACTGGACTTCTGTTGGATCTGTATCTGAGGCCCCCCCCCCAAGGCGCCCTGATACTTGTGTTATTGTTTATAGGACAGATTCTATATTTGCCTTACGTCAACGTACGCTTTGACCTCTCATGGTTTATCTTTTAATGCTTTTTAATTTGCAGTGTTTTTCTGCGCTGGTGTCGTCATGGGGACGGAGGTGTGTGTCGTCATGGGGACGGAGGTGTTTTTAAACAACCATCTGGATCAGTCAGTGAAACACAAAAGGGAAAACTGACACAAGAACCGGTTTCCTTTTTTAGTTTTGATTATGTTCAGATCTTAATCCTCAGAACATTAAAATGCCTAAAGGACTTCATTGTTAACACACAAACACTCACTTGGATTTTCGGGACTCCGTCTCACGAGTTAAAAACGTTTAATTCTTCGTGATGCTGAGCTTGTTTCTTGTCGTCGTCTCACGTTCAAAGTGTTTAAACAAAATGTAAGAGGCGTTTCCTCCGAAAAAAACTAAGCTTCTGGGCGTTTGGGGGGGGGGGGGGGGGCTCTGCTGTAGTGAGAGCACCATCGATCACCTGACAATGGGGTGGGGGCACCTCGGACCTGCTGCTAGCGGTCCAGGAGGAACGTGGCTGGTTTTGAAAGTCTGGAGATTGGAGGAAAAAAAGAAAAAAAAAGACAAAAGCATAAAGCCAGAAGGACGTTTAGATCTTTGGCCGCAATGAGGAAAAAAAGATGAAAACGTGCAAAAAGGAACAAAAAAATATGTAAGATACTTGAATAAGATCTTGTATTATAACATTTAATATTCATAATATCTGCTTTGTAGGCTGATGTGATTCGCTATTAGTGTTATTTGTAATTTGTAGTAATTATGCTTTTCCTTTAATAAAGAAAAAAAAAACTGACAAAAAGCTCACTTTGCTTCCCGGCTGATTATTTTTCTCATTTCATTAAAGTTACTGTTTTTATTGTGCATTAAAGTACATTTTCAGGTTTTTCCCCTCTACAAGTGAGGCTTGAGGTCAAAGGTCATCTGGAGAAGACTCCGAATCAAAGATCTTATTTTTACATCAGGTGCTAAGAGAACCACACAACTTAACTTTTAAAGTTTATTTTACATTGTTTACTTTGGACGTTGGTCCTGAGTAAAGTGCGTCTTCTAATGAAGACGTTTGGATGACATCAGTTATTACAACAATCATTTCTTTATTACAATAACGTTAAAACAATCGATTAAAAGCTGAAATTAGTGCAACACGTCTTCAGACTTCTGTTGGATTCGATCAGCTGTCGGTTCCAGATTCAAAGCGGGGGGGTCAAAGGTCGCGCCCCTTGGTGGGCGTGTCGGGGATGCTGTCTCTCAGCGGCGTGAGGCCCGTCAGCAGCGAGTGGCGCTCGTACTGCTTCGTCAGGCGGAACTTGGCGTCGGTGCCGTGGAGCCGGTCCAGAACCCCGAAGACCCCGAAGCACTGGTTGAACCTGAGGGGGGGGGGGGGGGGGGGGGGGGGTCATTCCTTATGAGAATAACTCCTCAAAACAAGTCCGATATCTTGACCTTTGACCTTGAAGATGTGAAGCGGCTCTTCGGGCCTGAACCCCCCCGGAGGCGGACTCACCGCAGGTGGTGGAAGTCGTGGAACTCGGGGGAGGGCAGGAAGGGGAGGTGGTACCCGCAGTGCGAGATGGTGGTGCTGATGAGGGCCGTGCACAGCCACAGGCAGGTGGTGGTCATGTGGGAGGCCAGGACCACGGGGCCCAGGATCACCGGCAGCATGTTGGAGATCTGAGGGAGGAGGCTGTTTAAATGGGGGCAGGAGAGGGGGGAGCAAGGGGCGCGGGGGGGGGGTCACTCACAATGTGCTCCAGGGGGTGAGCGTAGATGCACACGATGCCGATGGGGGCCGTCCACTCGTGGTGCTGCTTGTGGAAGCGCTTGTAGAGGCCGGGCTGATGGAACAGCCTGCAAAGGGAGAGAAGATGAGCCCCCCCCCCCCCATGAGGGTCACTAAACAACTGATCAAGGTCAGATCCGCTTTATCGGAGTCTCTTTTCACATTATACGCTATTTAGGTTTGTATTAACGGTATCAAAGGAGGTATCAACAGATGGGGGGGGGGGGGGGGGGGGGGAAACCACGCGCCCACCTGTGGGAGTAGTAGAAGATGAGCTCCTCCAGGATGGAGAAGAAGGCCAGCTCCATCAGGGCCCGGTGGAAGGTGGGCAGCTGGGGGTCACAGGGGTCGCCCCTCAAGGTCATCAGCTGGTAGGCCCCCACCAACATGGGCCCCGAGATGCACAGGTGGTTGAAGAGGACGGTCTTCAAGGCGTGGATGAGCTTCTGTTTATCCACCTGCACAGGTAATCAATAGGACCCAACACTGTGATATATTTAAATGGCGGGGGGGGTGGGGGGGGGGTTGTTTACTCATGTGTCCATCTAACGCCCATAAACCAATGATTATTGATCTCATCTCGGTTCAAAGTTCTTTTGCAGTTGATTTGTTTTTCATGTTCTTGATGAATCGGATGAATGAAGTCTGCTGTGGGAGAATAAAGGTCCCGACCCTTGGACCCCCCCCGATTGATAACAGCAGTGTTGTTGCTTCATTCAGTTTCAAGTTCAAAGTGACGACAAACGATGACTCAGCAGATATTTCCAGTCTCAACGAGGTGTGGAAGGTTATCGGATCAATGAGTGATCAGCAGGACTTTGTGACGACACGTCGCCTCCTTCTGGGACTAAAGCTACCAACTGAGGACCATCTACATCTACATATAGTTATAGATATAGAGATCTATATGGAGATGATTGATTGATTGATGATTGATTGATGGATGCAGACCGGACCTACCGGGTTGTTCTTGTCCACCTGGATGCGGTAGCGGGTGATGAAGGCAGGTTTCCCGGTGGTGTCCACCAGCAGCAGCAGAGCGTTGGCCCCCCAGAAGGCCAGAGTGGGGACCAGCATCGTCCCTGGGGGGGGGCGGCACCAATGAATATGAATGAAGTGAGAGGAGAGTATTGATTATTGATCAGAAATATAAACCGTGATCCTGAGTCTGTGCTGCAGAAGAAGATGGACGACGTGGAGAGGAATGTCCCCCCCCCCCCCTCCTTCTTACCCAAGTAGAACAACGCCGTGTGATGACCCTCGAAGGTCACGTGCAGCTTGGTCCACAAGTCCTGCCAGAAGTCTCCTGAAGCTCCCCAGAACCTCTGCAGGTGCCTGGGAGGGGGGGTCAGAGGTCAAAGGTCACAACACGTGTCCTCGTAAGACAAAACGTTCTGAGGTGTTCCTGATGTACCATGTCAGCGAGTTCCCGAACGCCGCCAGGAACAAGATGCCCGACCCGATGACCACGGCGGCCTTCTTCACCGAGTCCCAGAGTCCTCCAGGAGCCTCCTCCTGGGGGGGCATATCCGTTACCCTGAGAACCTCCTCACACAAACATCAAACCACCCTCCTTAAGTTTCCATAACGGCACCGTGGAGGGAGAACCTGCTGAGGAGGAGGAGCAGAGGATGTCCCCCCCCCCCCGGGGGCTTCCTCTGGGTTTGTGCAACGTCATTGTTTGGAATGTTATTTGAAGTTCGGCATTTAAGCCGACGCCCTCTTGTTTACAGTTATGATGAAGTCATTAGAAAATGAGCGTGGGACCAAAGCTCGTGATCACATGACCTGGTCACGTGATCAGCGTGTGGAATGTTGATGTGAGCAGCAAATGAGTCTCGAAACAGAGGAAACGGGATCGAGAGGAGTAATCTGTGGGGTTCTGAAGCGCCCCCTCCCTACATTTCCCCCCCCCGGCATCCATTATCGGTCCTCTTCTGCGCCTCATAAAAGCAGAGGGGGGGGGGGAACAGGTCGAGCCTGAACCGAGGAGCGCCGAAGCCAACGAGACAAAGCGTCGGAGGAGGAGAACAGACGGAGGAATTCATCAAAAACAACAGGCAGGTACAAGAGAAGAGAGATCACATGACCTCACACGATCACATGACCTCACACGACCTTTTCACAGTCAACACGGAGCAAAACAAGCTCCAAATCTTACAATGATAGGAAGTAAGTCGCCCTCTATGGGCCGACCTTTGACCCCTGGTGACCTGTGGTTCTTACCTGTCTGCTGGCTGAGGCCACGCCCCTCAGGTCTGCAGGAACAACAAGAAGTCACGTTAATGTGGGAGGAGCTCATTGTCATTTATGTTGAGACGTTCAAAAGGCAGAAGGTCAGAGGTCAAATGTTCAGTAAAAGCAAGAGGATCACATCTCTAATGTTACTTAATAAAGTAGATGAATAAAAGCTCTTCATGTTTCCCTCAGAGTGCAAGATGTACAGATTGAGGATTATAGATAATCCTGTTATACCCCCCCCCCCCCCCACAGTCAAATTCTTGGGGAAAATAACTTTTCCACTTTCCACCCTGCAAGAAAATATCAAACTGAAGGAACAAAAGAACCAAAATCAAAAAATAAAGGAGATTTAAAGGAATAGAATTGGATGCATTAATTAATAACTTTTAGATGTGGATTAAATGTTTTCTTTGATAAAAGATGGAAAAACTTCTGAGACACAAATCATTCAAAAGCATTAAAAGTTTTTAACGGAAAAACAGGATGTTTAACAAATTGTTGCAAACGAGTTGCTACTTAAACGTTATTTTATAATCCGACTGATAAATAAATGAACAAAACATCATCTTACGGAATGAAAAAGACGCACTGGCTACTAAATACTTTAAATGTGATCATCACATGTTACTGAATAAAGAACCTTAACATTTGTACTTTGATAACTTTACATCAACTTTTCTGATTTTGAAGCATCGAGACACGTGAGACCATCAGCGACATAAATAACAACAACAGCAATAACAACAATAATCAGGTGTTGCGGGCTGAAGCACCGACACAAACCGGAGCCCAGCCACGTGATCCCGGGGACCGGAGCACCGACTCACCGCCGGTTCTGCTCTCCGGTGTCATGTTCCGTCGCGCTGCGCCTCTGAGCCGCCGCCGACTCTCGCCTTGTATTTACGACGACGGGCGGCTCCTGATTGGCCGGCGCGTGGTCAGCTGACTGGAGCCGGACCCGGAAGTTACGGGAACATCTTTTTTCCTTTCGTAAAAAAAAGAAGCTTTATCAAACGACTACGCACTTAAAACAGTATAATATAGTAACTATAGTAGTAATGCGTGTTATAATAATAAATACATAAATAACAAGATGCCAAAGTATTAAAAAATGGAATAGACGTAAATATGATTTAGAAAATAATTCAAACTGTGATATGATACATGGTATTTTTGTTGGAACGACATTGAAGCGTTTGATATATATTTAAACTGTATTTAAAATAACACAAAAAACGTGTCTTTGGCTTTAAACCTTACATTTATGAATATACCAGAATGAACATAAATAAAACCACTTAAAGAAATCATACAAAGAAACACCACGGTGCGCCTTCTATCAATATTTAGAGTGTTTTTGCTTATTGATAAAGTATTTTTTGTCATGTAAACCATGTGCGTGATCTCAAAGGAGAGCTCTTTATCTCACATGTATCCAGGTGAAGGTTGAATGAGGGGGCGGGCTCAATAGATTAGATTAACATTATATTAGTGTCTATTGACACTAAATGCACGTGCTCTCAATTTGTATCAATCAGAGAAAAACTGCTTCATTAATCGATTAGAAGCAAAATCTGCTGCCAGTTCAAATATTGTCATGACGTCATTCTTCAAGGAAATGCATCAAAAGTGTGGCTTTTATTTGTACTAAATACTAATCAGGAGGAGTCTGCAGCATCGTCTCAGAATCACTTGTTTATATTATGTTTATTGGGCTATACAAAATAAAATGAATTGAATTGAATTATGAAGATCTGATATTCTGATATATTTATATTGATTTATTAGCCTTTTATTATGACGTAAAGAAGAGGCACATTAAACATGGAAGGTTTTTATACACTTCAAGTGACATTTTTTTCCCTCTGGGTTCAAAGTCAAATCCGCCAATGCGATCTGTGTATCTTGGACTAGCCCCGCCCCCCCAGGACGAGTCCACACGAGCTGTTACGTAAGGCCCCAAAACGCGACTGCTAATGGACCCTGAACCTTGAACACCCCCCCCCCTCCCCCCCCCGCCAGTTAATTAATACACACATGTGGAGAGGTTTAATGTACCCCCCCCCCCCCCCCCCCCTTGAACTGAGCACCTTTTATTTATTATTAGTAGTCTTGTCAGGGGTTTTGAATGTAATCGATCTGATTAGTGATTTAAAGACAACGAGACCAAGGTTCCGCTGGATACTTTTATTGTGAAGGACCGGTAGTGTTACGTCATCCCAGGTAAATCTCCCTTTTTGTTGTACTTGTTGTAATCTAAACGTATTTTTCGTCACTCTGGGCATGACCCGATTCTAGTGTCACTCAGCAGGGGTCACCAGAGCTTCCACCTACACGTGTAATACAAATAAAATATATGAGTAATTATATTTACTTATGGTGACGTTTACACCATTTCAAACCCTCACAGACTCAACCACCCACCAGGTGACCTCAGTGAGTCCCTGAGGGATCAGGTCTCAGGGGGGACACTAAGGAATCAGGGGGGACACTGAGGGATCAGGTCTCAGGGGGGACACTGGGGGATCAGGGCTCAAAGGGGACACTGGGGGATCAGGTCTCAGGGGGGACACTGGGGGATCAGGTCTCAGGGGGGACACTGGGGGATCAGGGCTCAAGGGGGACACTGGGGGATTAGGTCTCAGGGGGGACACTGGGGGATCAGGTCTCAGGGGGGACACTGAGGGATCAGGTCTCAGGGGGGACACTGGGGGATCAGGTCTCAGGGGGGACATGCCTCCACTTCCTGCACACCTGGCCCTTTAAATGCGACACCCTCGGAGGCACGTGGTCTCCCTGCTCGAGAGGACAGGTGTTGAAGGGTTAAAGATTCCTCATCCGGCGACGTGCTGCCCGCCCCGCGTCCTCCGGTCCTCCCTCGCTGTGGATTGTGGGAGCCGAGGACACGCACCGCCCGCTCAGCCTCGATCCCGGAGAACCGGCGACGTTTATATTCTTCCCTTCCTGCCCCCCCCCCTTCCCGCTGTTTTTTCAGTAAGTAAAACCCCGCAAAATGAAATGAAAATCACGCGTTCTCACGCAGCGTCGCGCGCTCCGTCGGGCGCGGTCCTTAACGTCGTCCTCTCCGTGCACGTGTGTGTGTGCGCGTGTGTGTGTGCGTGTTTGTTTTTACTGGCACGAAGGCCGAGGAGAGCGGGGACCCACCGCAGCTGACAGCGGGGGGGGGGGGGACAAACCCAAATACGGCAGGATGCTGTGAAAACGCTCGTGAACGCGCGCGAGACATTGAGCTGTTTAAAACTCCCCTCCACCTGTGCGAGGGGGGGGGGGGTGAAGATGTTGAGGCATGAGGGGGGGGGGGCATCTGGTGATTAAGATTTTAAAAAATGAAATTGCACGGCATTATATATTATTTAATACGCACAATAATAGTTCAATCAATAACTGGCCTTTCAGTAGTCAATCAATAGTACTGTGATAGTATCACATATTATGGGATGTTCTGTGCAGGATGAGCTCAGTGTTTGGATGTCAGAACTTTTGAGGATCGGCTTTGGTTCTTCTGTCACTGTTCTAAGGATCGGAGGCTCATTGGGTTTAGTTTGTTGTTAAAGTACCCCCCCTCCCTCCCTCCCCCCCCCCCCCCCCCAGCACTTAGAGCTCAACGCCATGTCCAGCCGAGGAGCCAAGAAGAAGTCCACCAAGACGTCCCGGTCCAGCAAGGCCGGGGTGATCTTCCCTGTGGGCCGCATGCTGCGCTACATCAAGAGGGACCTGCCCAAATACCGCATCGGGGTGGGGGCCCCCGTCTACCTGGCCGCCGTGCTGGAGTACCTCACTGGTGAGGAGCATCCATCCCACTATGTGCAACGCACGCACAACAACAACAACTGATCAGTGTTGTAATGACTTATAAACTGATCAGTGTTGTAATGACTTATAACAAGAAAGTTCAAACTCATCAAATGAGCCAGTTTAAAAGTCCCAACACGTCTGTCTGGTGTCGTTCACCTCCACTTCCTGTCTGGTGTCGTTCACCTCCACTTCCTGTCTGGTGTCGTTCACCTCCACTTCCTGTCTGGTGTCGTTCACCTCCACTTCCTGTCTGGTGTCGTTCACCTCCACTTCCTGTCTGGTGTCGTTCACCTCCACTTCCTGTCTGGTGTCGTTCACCTCCACTTCCTGTCTGGTGTCGTTCACCTCCACTTCCTGTCTGGTGTCGTTCACCTCCACTTCCTGTCTGGTGTTTTCCTGCCTGTGTAGCTGAGATCTTGGAGTTGGCGGGAAACGCAGCCAGAGACAACAAGAAGGGCCGAATCACGCCGAGACACATCCTGCTCGCCATCGCCAACGACGAGGAGCTCAACCAGGTAGGCTGCCACAAGCATCTCCTACACCAGCATCTCCTACACCAGCATCTCCTACACCCAGCATCTCCTACACCCAGCATCTCCTACACCAGCATCTCCTACACCCAGCATCTCCTACACCCAGCATCTCCTACACCCAGCATCTCCTACACCCAGCATCTCCTACACCCAGCATCTCCTACACCCAGCATCTCCTACACCCAGCATCTCCTACACCCAGCATCTCCTACACCCAGCATCTCCTACACCCAGCATCTCCTACACCCAGCATCTCCTACACCCAGCATCTCCTACACCAGCATCTCCTACACCCAGCATCTCCTACACCCAGCATCTCCTACACCCAGCATCTCCTACACCAGCATCTCCTACACCCAGCATCTCCTACACCCAGCATCTCCTACACCCAGCATCTCCTACACCAGGATTCTTTCATGATCTCTGTCACGGTCACCTTTGTACTTGAAGACATGTCCTCTGTCTCTCCTCCTGGCCGCTGTGTAACGGGCCTTTTGTTGGATCGTGGTGTTGATAGCGTTTGGGCCGCCGACGTCTTCTTGTCTTCTCAGCTGCTGAAAGGCGTGACCATCGCCGCGGGCGGCGTCCTGCCCAACATCCACCCAGAGCTGCTGGCCAAGAAGAGAGGACTCAAGGGAAAGCTGGAGATGCCGGTCTCACCGGCACCAGAGAAGAAACCCAAACCGGTCAAGAAGTCGGCGAGCAAGAAAATGAGGGGGAAGAAGGCGGGCGCCAGGCCGAAGGTACCTGGGGGGGGGGGGGGGGGGCTCAGATGGAACCAATTCACGCTGTTGTTGTGTCCTGCTTCTGTTCATTTATTAAACCATAAAAAGGTAGTTTTGGGGTTTTGAGGGTCTTCTATCAATCACCAAGTCAAATACATCATGAGTGAAGTGTTCTTGGGCTGTGAGAACGTCCTTCACTGTAAACCCAACTTCCATCTGTCTCCAGCATTGATGACGTGGCTGACCCCTGACCTCTACCCCCCCCCCAAACAGAAGCAGGTGGAGGTGAGCAAGGCGGCGTCTGCAGACAGCACCACTGAGGGCTCTCCGGTGGACAGCTTCACCGTGCTCTCCACCAAGAGCCTCTTCCTGGGTCAGAAGGTCAGTTGTCCCTCCGCTGAAGGTGCCCGGCCAGGTGAGTCCGGAGCAGCTGACGAGCATCAGGCCTCTAGGTGTAAACATAAATGCTGTTGATGATTCTAGAGAGAATTGATATCTGCTACGAAAGAAGCTTTCTTCAACTTCCTTCTTTCTTTTCTCTATGAAATGCACTTTTTATTTTGCAGATCTTTTTTTCCTCACACATCTGATCATTATTTATTCTACTTGTTCTAGTTTCTCATTTTTCACCTCGATGGCCGCAATAAATCGTACTATTGAATAATCTGAACACGTCTGAGTTGGTGAGAGAATGAATGGCTCGATCGATTGCATATTCACATGCTAACACGGGACCCACATGCTAACACGGGACCCACATGCTAACACGGGACCCACATGCTAACACGGGACCCACATGCTAACACGGGACCCACATGCTAACACGTGACCCACATGCTAACACGGGACCCACATGCTAACACGGGACCCACATGCTAACACGGGACCCACATGCTAACACGGGACCCACATGCTAACACGGGACCCACATGCAAACACGGGACCCACATGCTAACACGGGACCCACATGCAAACACGGGACCCACATGCTAACACGTGATCCACATGCTAACACGGGACCCACATGCATTAGGAAGAGGAGAGACATTTGATGCATAAAGACTTTACTCCCCTGACCCCATATGATTAGATTGATTGGTATTGATCGGTTAGCGTCGTTACATCCTAAAGAGGAAGACCTCGTGCTCTTCGTCTCCATCGAGCCCCTCGTCACTGACCGCCGTTACTTTGTCTGCTTTAGATCTACGTTTCCATCATGTAGCTTCAGCTGATCACTGCCGCTGCAGCCCCGCCGTCCTGTGAGGACCGTTAGCCGTTAGCCGTTAGCAGTTAGCGCTTAGTGATGTAACTTTAAACATTAAATGAAATGTTCCTCTTTTTCCTCCTTTTAAGCTTCGCTGTGAATCTGCTTTTAACTGCTTTGCTTCCTCTTCCTCTTCCTCGCTCTCCCTGCTCCTGGCATGCCCCCCCCTCCGCAGCTCAACCTCATCCACAGCGAGGTCAGTAACTTGGCTGGCTTTGACGTGGAGGGGGTCATCAACCCCACCAATGCCGAACTTGAGCTTAAAGATGATCTAGGTGAGCCCCCCCCCCCCCCCCCCGCTCACAGATTTGACTCCTTGAATGTCCTTATAATAACGTAGATCCTAAATGAGTTAAAAACTTCACCCCCCCCCCCCCAAAGGATTACGAGACATTCAAGGACTTTCCCCTGCTTGCTGTCCTGTGCTTCTGTGTAAGGAGGTCACATGATCACTTTCCATAATGGGACTATCGAAGGTGTCATGTGACCTGGCCAATGAGGAGCGCCCTCACATCGCTTCCTTCTTTCATCCTTTTTATTTTGCTACTTTGTTGCCGTTGCTCACGCACACACACACACACACACACACACACACACACACACACACTCATTCACCCTGTGTGTTTACCACCATGTTGTTGTTGTCTGTAGTTACAAGTTGTCCAAGCTGACATTTCCATGGTGGATAGCGACGCTGTCGTTCACCCGACCAACTCCTCCTTCTATTCAGGTGGAAACGTAGGTAAATGACCCCCCTCCCTGTCAGAGCCCCCTCTCTATCTGCATATTGAATATTCCAGATAAACCTCAGTGCTGTTGTTCTGCTTTATGAACGCTCCTCATCGTGTGTCCTCAGACAAAGCGAACACTTCATGTCCAGGTTGCTTCCTTCATGTCTCACTGACAAAAAGTGGTAAAAAGCAGCAATGAATTTAAATCCTTAATAGTCACCCAAGTGCATTGTGGGCCAGGAAGCGTCTCTGCAGCCTTTGTAGACTCCAGCGGTTCCTGGTCAGACATCAGAGGAGGATGTAGGCATCATCATCATCATCATCATCATCATCATCGGCTTCTACCAGATGGCTGCTTCTGATTCTTTTTTTGGGGGGGGGGGGGGGGGGGGTTTAGCTCCTGCTCATCACGTCTCACTGGTGACGGAGCAGAGAAGAGGCCTTGTAGTATCTGCTTGTCTGCACGAGGTCGTCCTTCCTCTTCGTCTTCCATCTGTCAGCGCTGTGTAATTCCCCCCCCCTCCCCCCTCTCCCCCATCCACAGGCTCTGCTCTGGAGAAGAAGGGGGGGAAGGAGTTCAGCGAGGCGCTGTCAGAGCTGAAGAAGAGGAGCGGCCCTCTGGAGGTGGCAGGAGGCGAGTGCGAGTGCCTCGAAACACTGCTCTCAATCTCTAAAGACAAAGTCAAGGAATAAATAAGAGTTATTTTTGTATATTTGCAGACTTCCTGTTAAATGCAGTAAGACTTTCCTTGATGTTTATTGGCTGCTGAAAGGAGTAAAAGATGACATCACAGAGTGCTTCCTCATCACATATCCATACTTTGTTTTTATTATTATTATGAATCCAAGGAGCAGTTTGAAGATTCCGACCCCTCAGAATAATGCAGCTGGTTTATTTAGAGAATTGTAAAGGGCCAAATATTGCGGGGTGTCTTTTTGGTAGTATTGACCTGTCCCTCCGTCCTCAGCCATGCTGACCGCCGGCTTCGGGCTTCCCGCCAAGTACGTGATCCACTGCAACAGCCCGGCCTGGGGCTCGGACCGCTGTGAGGAGATGCTGGACAAGACGGTGAAGAACTGCCTCGCTCTGGCAGACGAGAAGAAGCTCAAGTCTGTGGCCTTCCCCTCCATCGGCAGCGGGAGGTGAGACACGCAGAGAGACAGACGGGGGACAGACAGACAGACGGGGGACAGACAGACAGACGGGTTGCTGGTATTAGATGAACTAATCTCACTTCTTCACATCCATCATTTCATGGATTTACAGGATGTTTAGTTTGAATTGTTCTTCCCACTTGGCGTTGCCTTTGAGGACCGTAGGAAAGGTGAAACCTGAAGGTTGTGTCGGCCCAGATGAAGTTTTGGGGTTTGGATGTTTAACGGATTTAAGTTCAAAGAACTAAAAAAAGAAATAAGGTGATTTGTCAAAAAGTGCAGTTACGTCAGAACTAAACTCTGCAGGCATCGACTCAAACAAGGCCGTCCTGACTCCGCCTCCTACGCTGTAAAATCCGCCCCCTCGCACATTTTTCCTGAAGTTCCTCCACGTCAGTCGGGACGGGAGTTGATGTTGGTTGCCCGGCAACGGTAGTAAACACCTCTGCTTTTGGGAGGATGGGGGGGGGTGGAGGAAGAGGAGGATTAAAGACAGACTCTTGTATCTTTGTAAAGGGACAGAATAATAGGATCAGATTAATAGGAGTACCTTTATGTAACGTCTATAAACTAAGACGGCATAAACAGGAAGTAATGTGATGAGGTTGTAACGAGGTCGCCCCCCCCCCCCCCCTTTCAGGAACGGCTTCCCGAAGCAGACGGCGGCCCAGCTCATCCTGAAGGCCATCTCCACCTACTTCGTGGCCACCATGTCTTCCACCATCAAGACCGTGTACTTCGTGCTGTTTGACAGCGAGAGCATCGGCATCTACGTGCAGGAAATGGCCAAGCTGGAGACCAGCTAGAAGACCCCCCCCCCTTCGACGACGCCCCCCCCCTTTACTTTTATTTCCTTTAGTTGCGTAGTCCTCCTGTGTTGTTTTTAAGTCCTCATTCACGTCACGCTGCTGCTCTTTGAGGGCGAGCGGCGCTCCAAGGGACTCCCTGTAGTTTTCCTCCTCGTGGTGTACCTGGATGGGGGGGGCTCTGCAGAATACGGGTTAATTCGTGTAGCTTTCCTCTGAAAACACGAGGACACGTTGGTCTCCTGTGTGGTTTGTTGTGTCCTTGATGTTCGACATGAAGCAGAGGAAGGTCCAGTATTTGTGAAAATGTTATAGAAGAATAATAGACTGTAACAAAGATTTTCTTTTTTTATCCTTTTAATTGATTCCAAAAGGCTCCGGAGGTTTGGAAGAAAAAAGAAAATAGTTTTTTGTCTTTGTTAAGCCATAAAAACAAATGTGTTCCTTCTTGCTGAAAACAGAAGCTTCCTGATTTAGTTTTTTAATTCTTTTGCTGTTTCTCCAAACCGCCACTAGATGGCGCTCTGTGACCAACGACTGGAGTCACTCATCGCGGCCATTTCCCGAGCAGCAGCAGCCCTCCACACGTATAAATATATAAATATATATATATAAATATATGTACATGAACCCGACTGCTCTGCTGCATTTGGACTTTTCAAAAGAACTTTCTTATAGAAAAAAAGTGTTTTGCTTTCTAAATAATTGCTACAATTGATGATTCAAAAGGTCTGAACACACTCCGGTAATAAAATACCTTTAAAATCCACCAGCGTGTGTTGCAGTGAGTTTGTGTGGTTTTTAAAACTAAAACACAACGTTTCAACAAACCTACGCGTGACAATGAATGAATGAATGATGTTTCATGAAGGTCAGTTTTCACATCTGCTTCCTCGTGACTCTTCTATAATACAACAATAAGGGGGGGGGGGCGTTCTGATGACCTGGCGAAAAGGAAGTGCGACCTGTTCTCTGCTTGTTGCTCTGTTCAATGCTGCACTGTGTCCACCTCTCAATGACTGTGTTGATTATGTTGCTTTAATCAAGAACCTCCTCAGACTCCACCTCCAATAAAACACCATCTGTAGCACGTAAACTGTACTCGGAAGTTTGAAACTGCTTATTTGATGAAAATTGTACTTTCTTGTTACTTGTTCTTCTGATTTTGTCTCTCTATGGTTGATAAGTCTCTTTGGATAAAAGCCTCAGCTAAATGACGTGATGTAATGTTAAAGTTTGTCCTAAAATGTGAAGTGAAACATTCAAGTTATTGTTGGAAGAAACCCACCAATGAGCTGTTTTGTTTTGGGGTATTTGAGGAGAAGCAGCATTAATGTGTGAGTTAATAATCACTACCGTATCACACCTGTCAATCACCAACAGCGTGTCGGTGTAACTCAGGGTGCGGATTGGCCCTTTGAAGCTGCTCATCATCAGTTCTGGTTTCCTGGATAACGGCTCAGTTCTGATCCGTATCCGGGGCTTTGATGGGAGACGCAGGCCTGGGTTGCGAGTGCGAGTCCTGGGGTGCACAAAGAAGCCCCCGGAGTCAGATGGGGGTCAGTTTCCCAGCCATCCAGGGAGGCCGGGACCCGAGACCTCCTCTGAGGGTGCCCATCTGAATCCTAATCCCCAGGAAACACAGGCAGGTCCCCCCCCCGACACATCCATCCCCCCATGATTCTCGCAGGCAGAAAAGCCTCTAAATTCAAAGCATCTGTACGAGCAAGGGCCAATCTGACGGCTGCCTTTCCCAGACCCGCGCGGATGAAATTTTATTCTTTGCACGAAAAAATGACGGCGGGGGGGTGGTGGGGGGGAGGGAGGAAAAACAGACCAGAAAGTAAAGCAAACAGTGGGTGAAAGATCAAGGAGTCGAGGGCCAAGGGGCTGGTCTTTTTCACTGTGTTCATAAGAACACAGTGATATTATGTTCCTCATGACCCAGAACAACAGACCATAAAGAGCGGGATGCTTTAGGGCGGGGCTACACGCTGATTGACAGGTCTATAACAGACCATAAAACAGGTGATGCATTAGGGCGGGGCTACACACTGATTGACAGGTCTCTAACAGACCATAAAGCAGGGGGTGCTTTAGGGCGGGGCTACACACTGATTGACAGGTCTCTAACAGACCATAAAGCAGGGGGTGCTTCCTTGATGCAGTTATGAATAAAACATGTCGTGCAGAAGCACCTGAAGGAGTCGTTTCGATAAACCCACTGGTTCATGCTGGAGGGTCAAAGGTCAAGCTAAGGATGGAGATTAGGTTTGCACACATGGTTCAGAAGCATCATCTCACCTATAATTCCATGTCAGAGGACTCAACTAAAGACAGTTTTAAACATCTCAAACACTTGGATGCATTCAGGGGAAGGTTGTGTGGGACCCCCCCGCCCCCCCCCCCAGGGAGCCTCCTCTCTACGTACAGAACACTGCGTCCTCCAGCGGAACAACAACGTGATCTCGGGTTGAAAGGATCCAGGGCTGGAGAAGGGACACCCAAATATGTGTGTGTGTGTGTGGGGGGGGGGGGGCAGCTGTCCCCCTGGCTTTGGGATGGGGGGGGGGGGGGGGGGCACCCCCTCCAAAGGGTTAAGTCGGATCGCGGGCCGCTGGCTGCAGAAACCTGATCGCTTGGTTCTTTTGATGGCCTGAGTCGGGGCTTAGGAGAATAAATTAAACTCACTCCCGCCTCGGCCGCCGGCGTCTGATTTAGGATTTTCATCTGAGGAGCTTTCCCCTCTCTTCCTGCCCCCCCCCGCCCCCCCCCCCCCCTTCAACAGCCACCTCCCCGGCCCCGCAGAGGGAAAACAGGGGATACGATTCCTCACTGCGCAATGAAGCCTCTGTCAGTCAGAGGAGGGGATGGAGATGAAGACGTGTCACTCATGGGCTCAAAGGTCTGAGGTCCACAATGTATTCAGCCGTGATCCCCCCCCCGCCCCCCCCCCACTCAGGGACCAACCTCCTGGGGTTTGGATGGTCCATCGCGTCCCATCGGTGGACCTCAACCACATTCATGAACAGATCTCCTGCCTCAGTCATCGATGGGACGTCTTCACATGGAGATGAGTCCTGGGTCTGGAGTGAACTCCTCCTGGGGGGGGGGGGGGGGGGCAGGTCAACACTGCACAGCTGTAAACCGCTTTTATTGGTCCGGATCTCCGGGGTCAGGCCGAGGTTATTCAGAGCGCACATACCTCTATCTGGGGGCCGGATTGAAGGGTCAGGTCCAGGAGATAAGCTTTGGCTCTGGAGGTTCTTCTTCTCTGAATATCTGCAAATCGTTAAGCTAAAGGTGAGTCATGGGGGAGGGGGGAAAGGGGGGGATCTGTGCACACTGCTTCAGTCTCCTCACGCTGCCGAACCAGAGCCCCCCCCCCCCCCCCCGGCAGGACGGGATCTCAGGATGCACTCGGCCCTCGGATATCCGCAGGCTCTGTCAGCGGGACCTTTTCACTTCCAACAAGTGGGCGGGGGGGGGGCGGACGCATGTGTCGTCGATGTTGCTGACATGCTTAATGAAGGGTATCAAAGCGCGGAGGGAGGGGGGCAGGGGGAGGGAGGGCCTAGATGGAAGGAAAGAGAGCGAGGAGCAACATCTGATCGTCGTGGTGCTTGTGAAGAGGACCCGGCCCTCCCCTCCCTGATGTTTCCTCCTCGCTGTGACACCTCAGTGGGGGGTGAGGGGGGGGGGGGGGGGGGGGGGCTCCGGCTAATTGAGATCTCAAACTTCTTCAGAGAGTCACTTCAACCAGAAGTGACTGGTTAGTAATTAACATCAACAAATCAATAATAAATCATTATTTCACAGGGATCACTTGGGATCACTTGCCCCCCCCCACCACCACCACCACCACCCCCGAATGTGAATACTGTGAAACCGCTGGAGACATGTTGGAGATCCACATGTGGCCTGTGTTAGTGTCAAAATGTGGGTGTGGCCTTAAAGCTCGCAGTCACCAGACCTCCTGAAGCCTTGGAGGGCGACAGGTGGAGATGGACGTAGATAAGATGGGGCAGATGGAGGTTGCGTCACCGGTCGCCCCGGCAACCGCATCCGCATCACACAGAGGGGCCGTTTTTCTTCACCCAGAACTGGGGCCAAAGTCAGAAGGTTGGAGATGGAGACTTTCAGCAGGACTACTCAAACCAGCAAAGAAGGTTCAAGTGTTTAAATGGACCTGAATCCAATAGAACATCTGGGGGGGGGGGGGGGTGATCTGACTACTTCACCCACCACAATGCCTACAAAGCTTCAAGCTCCAATTCCCACAATGCACCTGGGGACCTGTAGATGGACCACGTCCTTCAGACTCCATTAAAATAAGTGTTAGAAAAAACATCATCTGCAGCTCCACAAATAATCCTCTGGATGCATGAGTCACCCAGACATCTCCACCCTTTTAGGAAGCAAGAAGAAGACCCCCCCCCACGACACATTATGTCTGAGTAAACCGCCCCAGGGAGGAGATGGACAGGTGGAGCCGGTCCTGGTGGTCTCCAGCCGGGTCCAAAGGACTGTGGGGTGTGGCTGGAAGGTGAGTTTCTGGATGTGTGCAGGCATCTAGTCCTGCTCTGAGTTCAAAGTCCAGCAGAACAATGAGGCCCAATTAGGAGCTTACAGGAGGGAGGGGGAGGGTCTGGGCCTTTTGCTGCCGGGGGGGTCACAAAAAACACAAAGAAGCTAAAAGACATCCTGAAGCTCAGCAGCTGATTACTGATGTTGAGCCATTATGTCGTTAAATAAAGAATCTAACAATGGTGAAAGAGTCTTTACAGCAAATTTGGGACATTTCTAAAGTCATGAGATAATGTCAGCAGGAATTCTGAAAATGAATGTCTCCATGTTTTATGACAAAATGGGATGTGAGTTAATGAATGAAAGGAGAACAAAGAATCCAGAGAGGAATGAAGCTGTTTGGTGATGTGAGGAGACTTCAACATGAAACGTCACCACAGAGGAGCATTTTAAATACATCTTTAAATGTGTATTTCATCCTCTCTCTCTTTTCTTCACTTTGAGTCGCTGTGATTCTGGGGCATCAAGTGATGAACATTTAAGATCAGACGTCGCAAAGGTTATAAATTAAAATGGGAGTCACTTTATTCAATCAGTTGTGTCGAGTTTTCCCTTTCGAATCCAATATATATACATATATAGTGAATAGGTGTTAATATATTACTGTACAGTCAAACAGAAATAACAATCCCCCCAGCCCCCCCCCCCCCCCCCCCCCCATTAGGCACATTGTCCACGGTGTCCCCTCTGTCTGCGTCCCAGTCATTGTGTGCGTCCAGTGTAACTGGAGACCAGTCTAGACTGGCTGGCTACTCGCTCTAATCCTCACAAACATGCAGCTGAGTCGGTGTGAAACAGGAGAGCGGCCGGCGTCGCCGCGGTTACAGCACGACAACACAAACACGCATTCATCGGAAACCACAAAAAA
Source organism: Pungitius pungitius (assembly GCF_949316345.1). Taxonomy (NCBI): domain Eukaryota; kingdom Metazoa; phylum Chordata; class Actinopteri; order Perciformes; family Gasterosteidae; genus Pungitius; species Pungitius pungitius. Next base: position 18,224,841 of record NC_084915.1, read on the forward strand.
CACACCAACAGACACCAACGGGCACCAACGTCCATCTTCAGTGGTTGGTGGTAGAGGTGATGATCACGGATTAACCCCGTGTGCTTAACACTAAGCTTCATGAGTATAAGCTGCATCATCTCTACTGACCTCCAGGGGGCGACTCCTCTGCTCCCATAGACGTCTATGAGGAAATGACTCTACTTCTGTGTAGTGACCAGCAGGGGGCGACTCCTCTGCTCCCATAGACGTCTATGAGGAAATGACTCTACTTCTGTGTAGTGACCAGCAGGGGGCGACTCCTCTGCTCCCATAGACGTCTATGAGGAAATGACTCTACTTCTCTCTTGATTTATTCCCTCAGTAAACATTGTAAACATGAGTTTATGGTCTCAGTCTCTAGTTTCAAGTCTTTTTAGTGAATTATGGTCCATGTAGAGTCAAACAGACCATAAAGCAGGGATGCTTTAAGGCGGGGCTTAATGTGAGTGACAGCTCTCTAACAGACCATAAAGCAAAAGATGCTTTAGGGCGGATCTATGTGCTGATTGACAGGTCTCACATATGGTGTCTCATGAGCCTGAGCTTTCTTTAGTTTGGTAACTAACGGAAACCATATAGCTACAAAGTGGAGGCGACTCCGTTGATCTGAACTGCTCTTAATCAATATTTAATAATAAGCCATGTGTTCATATGACACAAGATAAAGCAAAACGTCTCCTGAAGCTTTGAGGCTGAATCCCACGTCTGAACCGTGAGAGCTAACTGTAATAAATGAAAGTTCCACTTCAAAGCCGTCTGGGTCCATGAAACTCAATCAGCAGGAATGTGAAGAAGAAGAAGAAGAAGGCTGGGAGACACCGTGGACGAGCAGGGACACATGGCGAGGAGGACAGAGAGAAGGTGTCTCCAGCTCCTCCTGCGAGGCGACGCTGAGGGATGACGGGAGCCTGTGAGCCCAGGAGGAAGGTCAAAGGTCACCAGTCTGGAACCGGAGCCCGGGGAGGCTACTGTACGTCAGGAAGACGGATGCCTGCTCCTGAGGACCTTCGGGAAGACATACTTCAAAAGGGAAGTCTTCTTGAGAAGGAAGTGCGTTGTCATGGAAACAAAGGTTCTTCAGTGTAAAGAAGCACAGAACTGTGACAAAAAACTGAAATATCTTAATGTCTGATGTCCTCATCCTGATGATGGTAACATGTGACCTACGGGAAAGGATTCAGCTTTCCATTGGTCCTCGTTGTGCTGACGGTGAGACAGTGTGTGAGAGACAATGTGTGTGTGTGTGAGAGACAATGTGTGTGTGTGAGAGACAATGTGTGTGTGTGTGTGTGAGAGACAATGTGTGTGTGTGTGTCTCTGGAGGACAAACAGGAAGCAGCAGAGGACACAGCAGCTGCTGCACAACTGAAGACAGTCAGTGGAACACTATCACCATGAGAGCCTGAAATCCACACACACACACACACACACACACACACACACACACACACACACACACACACACACACACTTCCTCTGAAGTTCAAACAGTTTGTCAAGTGGCCTCGGTCTTCAATGCACATTTACATGTATTCTATGTAGGAAATGTGTGCAGTAGGCACACACACCACATCCAAACACACACACACACACACACACACAATATCCAAACACACACATACACACACACAATATCCAAACACACACATACACACACAATATGCAGCAGAGTTCTGGGTTAAGTGTATTTGAAACAAACACTTGAGCTGAAAAGAACCAGTTGATAAGAGCTGGATGAAGCTCAGTTTCTGTGTGTGTGTGTGTGTGTGTGTGTGTGTGTGTGAGTGTGGTGACCAATAACCAGCATTGTGGATCTGTAAATGGTTCCTGGAGCTTCCAGATGGATCTGGAGATCAGCACGAGACCAACAGGAAGGAAGAGTGTGAGGGGACCAAAGAGGGAGCAGCTACACCCAATGCCCCCCCGCCCCCCCCCCCCCCCCTCTAATCAACTACCTGATCCATCCGTGCTGTTTGTAATTAATGCTCAATTAAACCTGGACGTGGTCGCCCCCCCAAATCCCCTGTAAGGTAACAGATTAGCCCCCACAGCTGGTCCACATCGGCCCCCTAGTTACCTCGTCAGGGACATTCCCTTCCTCAGTGGACCCCCCCCACACACACACACACACACACAGACACACACTCACGTGCATTTCATCCAACGTGTCAGAATGTTTCCACGTTGACTTTTTGTTACATTTGAAGGCATTTTGTCCTTCTTAAAGGGACAGTTCACCCCACAGAGTCAGCTGATACCAGATCAATAACGAGGTGAGTGAGTGAATACAAATGTTTGGATTTCAGTAAAGTGGAAACTAGGCAGTGATTTAGATTTAGATAAGTTCATATCAACAGGTCCTAATATTGGAAAAATAAGTCATCAAGTCGTGAATAAATCCTTTATAGGTTTGAACTAATTACATTTTCTGCATTTCAGGTTTTTTCAAATCGATTCTTCATGAAAACAAACATTTTCTTTACTGTTTACCGTCCAAACAAAAGTAACAATAACTAATGAGCACTAATAAAACTCTCCTCCAAGGCTTTTATTCCAAATACCTGCACTCTGTTTGCCAAGGGGGGGGCGGGGGGGCTATTTCACTGACCTGCATGTCAAGGGACGAGGGCAATTAATCATTGATCCGTGCAAATAAAAGTGTTTATTCTTGGCAGTATTTGTTAATATCTCCTGGAGGGTGTTTTAGTGTGTGTTTGTTTATGTGTGTGTGTGTGTGTGTGTGTGTGTGTGTGTGTGTGTGTGTTATTAGATCAAATGTTGTTTAAATTTACATTGAAAAACTGTGTGGTCGTTAATTCTAAAAAGTTCAAATTCTGTTTCTATGACACTAAAACACTGTTAATCTTTATATTTAAACGATACTATTGTGCACGTATTTCTTCCTAAAAACACATCCTTTCACAGCTTATTGTTCTGTACACTGATAACAGATCAAATGTAATAGATGCATTTATTACATTTAAAATGTTCATTTTGGTAAATATATGGACAATGGAAATATGAAATATTGTCAATATAAATGTCAGCTGTGTTTTTTGTGAACTTATTGTACATATAAAAACTTTCTAACCCTTTTAAAGTATTGAAGTTAACTTACATAAATACGCTGTAATATAGAACAGCACAGACTGCCACTAGCTGCTGTTTACTGTTAAATCCACTATCTTGGTTTAGTGCCTTGCTAAAAATGCTAACAATGCTAACAATGCTAACAATGCTAACTAGACTGGAACAACGTTAGCTCTGCATTTATCAACCATAAGGATATTGATCCGTGAAGCCTTCCCACAGCGCCATCGTGCACAAAGGCCCAAATATAGAAGAGAAGAAAGAGGAGAGGAATCGTGGCCTGAAGGTCTGAAGGTTCTCCTTTGTGTTCAGGTGATACCTGGAGGTACCTGAAGGAGGTACAGCTTCAGTCTCTAAAGCAGTTAGAACCATCACACAGTCATGTGACTTCAGCTCCACTCACCTCACCCTGGGTAATAAAGTATAAATGGACCGTTGTCATGGGCAACCAGCATGTATCTTCATTGTTGTCCTCAAGTCCTCAAGGTGATTAAATAAAAGATAATAAAACAATAACCAGACAAAAAGTTCATCGTTGGACAACAAAAGATGCCCTTTAAAACAACAACAACAACAACAACACGAGACTCACGTCCAGCGAGTCAGCGGACACGAGGTGTGACGAGGGGGGGGGGGGAGGAGGCGCGTTGCCCCCCCCCCCCCCCCCCCTGGTCAGTTAGGAATTTGTTTGCCCTGCGTCTCGAGCCGTGACCTGTAATGGACCACGAAGCCCTCTGGTCAACAGCGGATTACCCAAGAGCCTCTTCCTCAGGGCGAAGGCCCCCCCACTCAGCGGCTTCCCGCCTAAGCCGCGCTGATAACAGCCGCCGCTGACGGCCATTAGTCCATCAGATCCGTGTTAATGCCCAGTGACGGGCAGATAGTCCGGGTCAATGAATGTGTGGGAGGCCTTCAGGTGGACGGGGGCTATCTGACCGGAGGAGATACGGCCCGCTGGTCAAACAGCGCTTCCTCATCGCTCGCCAGCGCCGCCGTTAATGACTTTATGACACGCCGAGAAAAGTTTAGAAATGAAGAGGCCACACGGGGGGGAGGGGGGGGGGGGTCGAGGGGTGTGGGGGGGGGATTAATCTGGGATTAAGACCAATTAGAAGGATCTGATTCACATTCACTAAACACCATCCACCACCGGCCCGCCCCTCGCTGCCGAAAAGTCTAAAAGTACGGGTGCTCGAAGCCTCGAACCGAGACCCCGCAGGCCCCGGAGCCCCCGCAGCCCCCGCAGGCCCCGCTGCCCCCGCAGGCCCCGCAGCCCCCGCAGGCCCCGCAGCTCACGGGTCTTCTCTAAATTGAGTGCCGTGTGCAGGGTCTCTGCACCTCGGGCTCCATTAGAGGACTTTGTGTTAATCCTGCAGGGATTGTGCCCCCCCTCCCCCTCAGGCCTCACTCACTGTGTGTGTGTGAGGGGGGGGGGGGGGTATGAAGGCTTGGAGGGAAGCTCAAACACTGCTGAAATAACTCGGCGCTCTTTTGCTCCAGTCAAAGACAACAGCCACATACCTGCCGGCTGAATGCGTTTCTGCCCGGTTGGTTCTGGGGGGAAACGCCTCGCCGTGACTCACTCTGCACACAACCAACCCCCCATGGAAGAAACCCAGGGCTTTGTGAGCACACAAAGTATGCGTCTGCTGGATGACGCTCCTTTACATTGTTGTGGGGCGGTTCGAACCCCCCCCCCTCCCTCGGTGAGGTGCTTCGGTCGTGACTGACAGATACCAGCGCGCCTTTGGACCATGAGACCAACACGCCGTGTCCCCTGGGACGAGACGAGAGACAATAGTGTCCCTTTCTACTTTGAAGCTGAAACACTGAAAATAGGTCCTTTAAATAGTTTGTAATCCACTGAATAACTGACACGTGTCTCTTCAACTAAACCCTAGAAAGTGACTCCAGCTGTGAGGGTCAATCCTCCTGAGTCCTTACTCAGCAGCACAGAGGTTTACCCCGGGGGGGGGGGGGGGGAGGTAGGAGGGTGGGGGGGGTTACGGTTGCACAAAGTCAACTTCTTTGGGAGTTTCCCTTTAAAATCTCGTCCTTTGAGAAAACAAGCCGAGACAAAGAGGGGAGCGGCGAGTGAAGCCCGACAGGAAGAAACGTCGTCTCAACGCGGCGGCTTCACGCCAGCCTCAGACTAGGGGGGGCAGAAATGCATTGTGGGTGCGCGGCCATTTTAAAAACCCTCAGACGGGCTGAAGTAGATCGGAAGCACAGATGTTTGTGACCCTGTCTGTTTTATTTGGCTGTTGCCACGGCGACGGGGATGTGGGGGGATTCTCTCTTGGGGGGGCGGTGCTACGCCGGGGCCTCGCCGCTCCGTGAGAATCTGGGCATTAAGAAGGCTTTGAAGGGATTGGTGGGGGGGGGGGGGGGGGGGATTATCAATGGAAGGGGGCGGAGCTATAACACAGAAATGGATCAGTTTGATTATTAGCAACACATAAGACGTGAGACGTGTAGTTTGGGTTCTTTCGGAGCTGCTGCCAAACGCTGGTCGAGAGCCCAAAACTGACAAAGCACATTCCTCTTTTCACATTGGGGGGGGAGGGGGGGGGGTATTCAGAGACTCGGGGAAAAGCAGCAGCTCTTCAAACAGTGCTGATCTCAGCGGCTTCTGACATCACGTTGAGGCATCAGACCTCGTCCTCTCCGAGTGAACCCCGAGGCCCACAGTACAGTGCAGGTTCAGAGGTCACAACCCCCCAAACCCGCGCCGTGATGTGTGCGCGCAGGTATTCCGATGTCGGGTCAGACGTGACGCGACGCTTCATCACCGGGCCGCTTTGATCTGGTCCTAATACGGCTTGTAAAGAAGGGGAACCCTGCACTTCCAAGTGTGGCCTGACGCTGTCCAGACACAAGTGTGTGTGTGTGTGTGAGTGTGAGTGTGTGTGTGTGTGTGTGTGTGTGAGAGTGTGTGTGAGAGTGTGTGTGAGTGTGTGTGTGTGAGTGTGTGTGTGTGTGTGTGTGAGTGTGCAGCTGTCATCCTGGAGTTATAAAACGTGATGTAAACATGGAGAGGTCTGGAGGAGGAGGTCTGGCAGGAGAATACGTCTCTGTCATGAACCACCTCGTTCCTGAGGGCATCTTCTCGTCCCTGCAGCACAAACAACCGTTTCAGTTTTCTCCTTCGTTCAACTCGAGGTCCATGAAATTCATTATTAACGTTCTCTTCTGCCTGGACAGGTGCACATGGAGGAATATTAATGGTCGAGTCCCTCACATCCTTTCTGCCTGTGAGCTGCAGTCATTTCACCTGTAAAACAGTTCATTTCAATCATGGAAAAACCATTTTATTGTAAAGGGTCACTGTTCTTCTTTCATAGAATGCTGTTTAATCGTTTTAACCTGAGGAGATCAAAGTGTAGGAGGTGGTGTGTCAGAAGAAGCCTCCAGGTACGTCTCTCTGGATGTGCAGCACACCTGGAGGATCCTTTCACTGTGCAATCAGCTCTTAGATAAAGAGCAGTTACGACACATAAACAGCCAAGATAAGACTTTAACTGGGGGGGACTGCTCTACGTCCCCCCCGCCCCCCCCCAGTCCAAAAGAAGAGACGAGACATCACGGCGTGAAGCGACCGCTATTCATAACAATTTAGAAATCAAACCAACATGAAACACTTCAAATGTGTTCAAACAAACTGTCCACCATGGAATACAAAAACAGGCTTTTAGGCCGGCGGAGTGTGTGTGTGAGTGTGTGTGTGTGTAGATCATGGTGTGCAGGGGGGGCTGGGGGAGGGGGGGGGTCAGGGCCGGAGCATCTAACTCTTCCACTGATTGTTATGAAGGGCCGAGCGACCACTTTAGAACTCTGCACAAGGCCCTAATGCATTCTGTTTGACCTCGCCGGAGTAAATCAAACACGGGCCTCAGATCTCCTGTGTGTGCGTGTGTGTGTGTGTGTGTGTGTGCGCGTGTGTGTGTGAGAAAGAAGGAACGGAGGGAGGGAAGTAGGAAAGTGGGATGAATAAAGAAAGGAGGCTGATAAAAACAGCAGTTGAGTCTCCAACAACACGGATGGTTTTGGTCACTGGAGGTTGGCACATCACACCACAGGTTGTCATAGCAACCACTCAACACTCATCGGGGTTCCTGTTGGATATAAATAGTTTTCAGACATGTACAATAGCACCATTTATTCTGGAGAGTGGGTGCTCACCAGCTAGCAGCTAACAGGTAGCTTCTAGAGGAACACAACACACCTGAAACCCCAAAGAGGTGTGAGATGACAGCTACTGGGGACACGTCTAATAGGACAGCATGTCTGGACCAGTGTGTACTTCTGCTCTGTGAGCCCCCCCCAGACACATGTACCAGAACAGAACAGCACCAACACATGAACCCCCCCCCCCCCCCCCCCCCCGTGTGGCTGGTCTCCGTATCATAATGCGAGTGATTGCCAGAGACATTCCCAGCATTCCTGTGCACCTCCCAACCCCCGACAGCCTTAAATTATTAACATTCCCACATGAGCCCCCCCCCTCATGTGTTCTTCATAATACAGGATCAACACGGGAGAAGCTGTGTGTGTCTCCTGTCGATCCGTCCTCAGAGACAAAGCCATGACGCAGCACTGAGGGACAAGGCGTCCTGCAGGAGGAGGTGGACGTGATGATGGAGTCCATGAAGCTCCTCTCTTCTGCCCCCCCCCCGGGACAAACATCACGTCATCATTTTGGGTATCTGGTAGATCCTGCTGGGGGGGGGGGGGACTCGAAGGCCAGACCAAACAGAGGGAGGGGGGGCTCACAGAGTCACCTCGGCCCCAAACACACACCTACTCCTCCCAAACGCAGAAGACATATAAATAAAAGGGGGAGGGGCCAAAGGTCAAATCTACAGAGGGATTTGAGGCCTTATCGTTATCACGGAGCAGAAATGAGAGGGAGGAGGCCTCCTCGGGACCAGGAGCTGTCCTCGTCTCCACGGAGGAGGCCTCCAAGGTCCAACCCTTCCATCCTGGAGAAATCTTCTCATTTCTTTTTTACATGCAATAGATTTCGTTGTCTGAAAGATGTTTATTCGTGAAAAATGATGATGAAGAATGATGGAGTTTTTAGTTTTGTGAGTCCCTACAAACTGTATATTATTATTTTATAATTAAAAACCACTTACGTCATGAATGTCTCATTTTGTTTTTGTTGTGTTGTTTTGTTTATGGAAAAATAAGAGAAAATGCTGCTGCTCAATTAATTCTACAACATGATATTCAGATCATATTTGTTCTTTAAGGAAATAAGAGAATCATTCGAATGAAATGAATGGTTTTATAAATACTTTGTCAGATTTTCCCCTCTGACCTTCAAGCTTTGAGAGGAAAATCAATCAAAGTGGATGAAATGGAACAGTAAGTGTGATGAAAATAATAATACCAAAACTATATATATATATATATTTCATAAATATCATATCATGTTACTTCTCATATTATTTGCTTTTACTACATTTTCTTCTTTTTTTCTGGTTTTTAATTATTCAGAAACAACACAAAGATAAAAAATAATAATAATAATAATAATTATAATAATAATGAATCAAACAAGAGAACATGGTGCTGAAGGTGAGGAGGTTTAAGGAGGCCGGATGAGAAGCCAAGGTGAGGGGGGGGTTACCCCCCCCCCCGGTAGGACTTAAGCTTTTTTGTTCTGGGCTTTGAAGGAGTCAAATATTTGTGTTCTTACTCGACTGTTTTTCAGCTCATTAACGGAGGTTTTCTGTGATTAGTTTCAGGTGGCGTGACGGAGCGAACGGACCAATCACAGGCCTCGACTGTCAGTCAGCAGGCGCTCAAGCCGTGGCCCCGGACCCAAAAGAGGACACGTCTTCACTGGGACAATTCAAAAACCCAGGACATGTCCCCTCAACAGTGAATCCCCCAAACTCAACACAGTAAAGACTGAAAAATACAGTTTTACTTTGTGAGTAAACTGAAATATTTATGAAGTATGTTTACAAATCGGAGGGTTCAAATGTCCCCCCTGGGATATAAATTCATACGTTATCGCTCTAAATTAGATCCCAAATATATACGCTTTGGATATTTTGGAGATCTTAAGAGATTTAAGGTGTGTGTGTGTGTGGATGGGGGGGAGGGGGGGGGGCTTTGTTAGCTTCTGGCCACAAAGCTGCTTTAAAGGAAAAGCTACACAGCTGACCTTTAGACCTCTCCATCACACACACACACACACACACACACACACACACACACACACACACACACACACACACACAGTCAGCTGACCGGACTTGGGATTGTGTCTCATGAATAATTAATCATTTCAGTGTAAATGTGATCTCGTGGGATTCGATCATTTAAACTCATATTTCATTGGTATTTTTGTGCTTCGATGAAACTCATTTTAACTTCAATCCCGTTCAGAATAACAATAAAACACCAGCGGTTTGAAATAAACGAATAAATGTCCTTAATCCCGCGCGCGGATCTCTGCTTTATTCCGTGTTTAAACGGATCGAACCACTTAGAAAAAAGAAGTTTGCACATTTAAAAAATAAAAATAAACGACAGAATAAAAATAAATAAAAATACAGTTTGAGCTGATTTGCTTTGAGTGAAAATAATAAATAATATAAAGTGATTCAACAAGTAATTTATCTTCTGATTAAAGAGGAAACGCGTTGCGTTCACGTTCAGAAAAGCGGAAATGAAGTTTAAAAAAAATACAAAAGAGAGAAATTATGAATATAAAACCAAACCCTTAAGTCAAATTAATCATTTAAAACGCAATTATCCAAACACGTATTATGACGTTTCTTGATTCATTATTAAAACAAACCGTTTGGAGAATGATGTGTAAAGAAATGATGAACATTACAGCACAAGTATAAAAATATGGTGAATAGAACACGTTTATAGTTTAGTGTTTAAACGTCATGACAAAATCTGCAAATAGAATATTATCTAAAGAATTTTAGATTGATTCTGTAAAATAAACGAAGCAAAAAATATTACTTTTACTTCTCTCATTACTATTTCTATAATAATATTAGAAGAAAATTGTTTTAATGGTATCTTTATTTGTGTTATTTTTCTGTTATCAAAAACATTTTGGAAAATGAACTAAAATATCCACGATGAACTAGTAAATAAATACATAAAGATTTAGAAAAGGTGCTCTTTTAAACTGAGTGCAGGTCCGCGTGCGTTTGACCTCATGGTTCCACACCTGAGCCTCTGAGCGCGAGCTGCAATATTCACCTAAATAACACAAATAATCAAA